>NC_136489.1:80365820-80378320 GCF_053919585.1 Euprymna scolopes | reverse complement strand
TCATCATCACCATCATTATCTATTTAACATTTGTTTTGCATGCTGGCATATGGTGGCAGGCCTTACGAAAATTGCCTCCAAACTAACCTACATATGGCCACGTACTCATTTATTTTTCTTTCTCTCAGATCCATTCGTATAACTCATTCACATGTTTTATTTTGTCGTTCCCTGCGCTGTTACCTCAACTGTCCTACATATACTAGCCTCAGCACTTTCAGCCGTTTTTTCATTGAGATCAAAGCAAGAAAGCCTCCTGTTCTGCACACAATTCCCACATCTTCTTTTTAGATATTCGTATCATTTGCATTTGTCGGAGTACTGTTCTTATCTTTAGTGTAATTTTCACAATATTTCGGTCGATGTAACCTCCTACTTTTTTCAGGTGCATCTTTTCGGATCGGAAATGTTTCTGTCGAACTCAGCAATATGGACGGAATTTCGAGCTGGACACCTTATTTACTTCGCGGTGGGGGAACATGCTCTCGTTCCGTCAGTCCTGACTGGATAAATGTCCAAAGTAATACAAAATTGTATTTTTCGGTCGCCTACACTGAGAATCAAACCTTCAACTTTCTGGAGCATATAATTAATTTTTTCTAAGTAATCTAACCATTGCAAACACCTAAGGCGCAGGGGTTAGAATACTTTGAAAATTTTTAATTTTACAATCGTATAAGTTATTTTATATCTCGAAAAAATCACTAAGGCAAGACGAAACTGTTGACGGCGGAGTAGTTTTATTCAGTTTGACCTTCGTTCTAAATCGTTTACCAGATCACAGATCATTTTAAAAACGTACATATTTACACGTGTGTTTCCCAACAATTGCCGACTTCTCCCATTCACTTTCTCTTTGAGTCATATAACGTTACACTCGATTTTATCAATTCGCACAACATCAGTAAGGTCAACTTAGATTTCAGCAAGTTAACCCTTACTGAAATGTCTATTTGTTTTCAACTAACCAATTTATATCCTGGTGGGTCTACACTTTTAATATTTAGCAGAATATTTTCAAACATAATTCAATTCCAAACATTTGAGTAATATTTTAGCATGTATTTTCTGTGCTTACAAAATATATGCATGATAACGGTTTAAGGGAAACAGACGTTGATTAACTCAGATTTAGTATAATAAACAATAGATAATGAAAATCGCGTTCAGAGATACACGTGTCGGCGCAACTCTCTTCATCTAGACAATGATGTGACGTGGAAATAACTCGTGTTCTTTGTTTCCTACTTTTTCTAGTGTTTCTTTCTTAAACTTCATCTTCTTCATCCGTACCTTCCCCCCCTCCTTTTAAATAAAGAAGGTGCCTGCTTTTACAGTTATACACAATTAAAAGTGATTTAATTCACGAATAAAGCAAAACTAATCACCGAGAAAATGCTTTATCGGAAAAACACAAAGGAGAAAAAACATTAACATTTAATAGTTCTAAACAAAAATGTTGATTTTACTAAGCTACTGGGATTCAAGTAACTATTATTACCAAGGCGGTCTTCCATAGTGGGGACTATTTTTTAATGAGCGGTGGCAAAAGGAGTTTCGTTCCTCGCATTATCGCCTGCGAATCACGTGTTTAATTGATTAAATGCAACACTGTCAGGACACACAAGTCAGCTCCGCGCATGCGTCATTGTTATTGCAGGCTTCCAGCTGTTTTTCCCCGCAAGATGACGCTGCTACAATTTCCGGTCTTTTTAAAGCGACATTGCTTAATCTCATGTTAAGCGGTCTCTCGAAAACTTTGCGCTGAGCTGAAACCTTGTTTAATTATCAAATGTGTTGCGTAGAATTTCTTTCCATCTTGTTGTTATTACTATGTCGAGGCGGAAGGAACCGGAAGGAGGAGTGGGAGATGGGGAGAAGGAAATGGCGGATGAGAAAGAGAAGAAAATTACTAGGGAATTAATGAAGGCGGGTAAAAGGCTGATGATGCAGAAATACCGAAATGGAGACGAGAAAAGGTCGTGCGTAAGTTTTCATTGAAGGGAGAGAGTCAATGAAAAGAGCGGGATCAGTTTGAAGACGCAGGAAAGAAAAGCAGAAAGCAGTGACGAGTGAATAGCTTTAAATTAAGCGAAAGGTGAGAGTAAGATTTTGTTTTAAACAATAGAAGCACAAGAACATAGCAGTCGAAGGAAAATAGATGACAGAGCTTTAGTAATACGTTATCACTTAGCAAGGCTAACAGCAACTCGTGAATTAGAATTAATAAGCTAAATATGTCGTCGTTTGAAAGATGAAAAACATTATGAAAGAATTTAACAATTATGAATGAAATGATCAACATTTGATCACTCATGAGGACAGGTTATGACAAGTATCTGCTCACATATTTTCTTTACACTTATCAAGGCTCAAAGGTTACTCGATGATAACGGTTAATGAATGTAGAGCGATAGTTAAGTAATCGTTAATGATCTAGATGTGATTATTTAAAGGGGACGGCTTAACAAAAACTTGTTTACATTGAACTTGAAGGCTACCACATTGTAATCAGCCGGGAAGCAGGCTACTGGAACAGTGTTCCACGGGCAAGCAGTTCTAGGAAAGAAACTTTGTTAATGGAATTTGCGTTTAGATTCATACACGGTGGAAGAAATTTTTGATAGTGGTTGTAATTAGTCGAGTTTGGCAAGGGAACCATAGATTGAAGCTCAGACGAGCAATTGACATGAAAATAACGATAGACCAGAGACAGACTCGTAACGTCGTTTATGTAGGAAAGAGATTGCAGGGATTTCGAAGCCCGTTTTTAACTCTATAAGAGCAAGATAGGGAGTGCCAAGCAGTTAAATTTTAGGACGTACTTGGTACTTATACGGATGGAGGATTTTATCGGCATTGAGATACCTACTGGAGTGGTAGAATAATCTAACCATTTTGCCAGTGATATTGGCAGCAGATTTGATGTATGTGTTCCATTTAAGTTTAGAAATAAAGTCCAACCTCAGAAGCTTGTTAAAACATGGTGCTTCCCTAAAACGAAAGTCATTCATTTACATTCGATTGAAAGACGACTGTGATGTATCCTACAGGAATTAAGTCTCGTAGTAATGCGTCCCACAGATAGAGATTCTTGGAAAGAAACTCTGTTCATGGAAATTCTATTTGATGTAAGACCCTCGAAGAAGCCGAGGACATTTTTCACTTGTGGTAAATAACACGGCTTAAGGATATTAATGTTTTATAATAACGATACAGGCTTGGTTGTTTCGCTTGTGTAATGAACATTTACTTATTCATTCGTAATTAACTCTTTGAATCATTTAAACAACCTCGAGTTTTATTCTTTCGTGGGGAATTATCGCAACTTAATGCGAGACTACAGAGTGTTTAACTAACAGTTTGAGATGCCGAACACCTTTTCTTTCTATTCAATTTCTTGTACAATATATCCTTTTCTACCTAAACCCGTTGTCCATCCGGCATAATCCCGTTGTACACACCGGTGCCTGTAGGATCACTTAAGTTAAGCAACGTTTAATCATGTCAGTACAAAATGGGTGATCATTTAAGATTTCCAGGTACTGTAAGTGCTCTCCGCTTATTTCAGCATTGTTTCCAGTCGTCCGGGATTTTTCTTTGCCACTGGATTCAAGAAGAGGTGAGGTTGGCGATTGCGCAACCTTTTCTACACAATTACACGCGCAGTTACCCAAACAGGGCGTATCCTTTGTCTTTCAAGACTGACCGGAGTCATCGAAACCTGTTGTTCGAGTCTTTCTTTATGAATCTTTCATAGGGCCACTAGGTATTCGAATTGAAAATATGGTATTCAAACGGCCCAACTCCACAACATCGGTTATGCGACAAAGTATTTGATAGGTAAAGATAATGTTCCAAAAACACTAACAACTAATCATTGATAGCGCAGAACTGGAAGATTAAATATTTTAAGACCAAGAATCAAGTTGCGCTAAACTCTACAATATTATGAATAATTGTTTTGCGAGGAACCTCTAAAAAAGAAAAAAATACAAAGATTCTTCAACGGATAAAACGTTATAAATGAAAAACTCGTGAGTTTATTTATTTATATATATTTTTACTACGAAATAACTTCTCGCTTTTCGTTTTTTTTTTTATTTTTGAGTGTATTTTTTTCTCAAATATGTGATCATAAAAATCACTTGATTTCAATTTTATTATCATGGAAAAAAGGTGATCTTTGATTGAGTGAGAGAGGTGTGATTTTTTTCGTTCGACTTCAACATCATTGTGTTGATCGTTAACAAAATAAAGCCTACGTGGAAAATCGTAAATTATTTTTACATGTTTAAAAACGTATTTCATTTCCCTCTACTGAAAACAATATAATAAGAAACCATGAAAGCTTTCAAATTAACTATGAGACGTCTGTTAAAATACCAATTTTAACAAAAATGAAAAATGGAAGAAAGATTTCAAAAGACTACTACTGGAAAAAATCACAAAATGCAGTCTGAAACACTTTGGCAATTTTATTTAGGCACGGACAAAGACTATATTTTTATTTGATGTGCCGATTGGGTGGACTCTAAAAAGGTTCGCATATTAAACTGAGATTAACAAAACAATAAAATCGTGGTTTACATTTTGCAGGAAAAACGTGAGACTTAACTTTTTCTGAAACCGTAAAACTCTTAATAGAATTGTTCAGTCCCAAATCCTCGTTATTTCCTAATAGGTGGAAATGCGTAGATTCAACCAAAAAGGCTGACGAGGACTATTTGATATTTTTTACCAATAGTCAACAAACACTGCGACGATTTTAAACTACCTGAACTGGGTGCTGACTATTTCCGAAGTCTGAAGGATTGGTATCGATAAAAGATTTTGAAATTTGACTCAGAGTTTTGATTAAACTAGAATGTATACCAAACCTGACACTACAAAAGTTAGCAGAAGACTATCAATAAGTTATTAACGTTTAAAATTATTTAAAAATTATTGAAGAATCCGGCGTCGCATACGTAAGAAAGATAATAGTTTACTAAAGATGATCATCCCATAATAAAAACCGAAAAGCTAACAGGGAATAAATTAAAATGAATGTTTAAAAGTATATGCAAATTAGCTAGATCTTTTGCAAATAAATTAAATTCAACGACCCATATATAACAAGGTTTTATTTTCCTTTTAAATAAAAAGGTATTTAATATATTTATCACTACAAAAAAAACCCAAATTTATAGGTTTATAGGTTAGTTTTCTTTATTTCAATTACATAAAAATACCTCGAAAGAAAAATCAAAATTCTATTCTCCAGATAAAATATAAAAAATAGACAGAAAAGAAAATTCACTTAAAATCGGAAGAAGTCACCAACAAGTTCATGTTATCATTGCTGAGCCTCGCGTTGGAGTAAAAGAGGATGGATGACGACAAAGGGATTAGTCACAAAACGCGCTTCGGGCTTTTACGACCTAGGCATCAAAAGAGATTAGCAAAATGTGCAGTGAGAATGACGGTGCCTGTGTAGAAAATCAAATTTTGAACCACAATAGGCCATTTATTTTAATGGTGCCATCCCCGCCTTTGCAGCTCATCAACATTTTAGTTTGTGAGTTAAAAAAAATAGGACGCCTTACTCGTATTTACAGCTAATGTGTGATTCGTCCTTCAAAAATGCTAATAAAAGGTAACCGCCCACTGTTTAAAAAAGTGTCTTATGTAGTTTATTTTGTCACTGATCAAATGTAGGCGTGTTTTTAAAATTAGATTTGATCATTTTTTAACACCAATATTTCGTCTTCATTAAAATATCACAGCAGTTTTTCAAAGCCGAAACCACGACAAGGACGTAAATTTGGTCCATTCTTCATTTAGGTCGAGAATCGCCCTATTTGACATTATGTCAAACATCTGGATCAAGTGCAGCAGTTAGGAAGGAAGTTGTTCATACGTCAGATGTGAGATATGAAACGGTCGAAAATTGTTAACATTTCCACATAACTAACCATAAACGTAAAATTGAATTTAACTGTCTCTCTTTTATTCTCTCTCTTTTTCTTTCTCATTTTATTTTGCTCTCTCTCCTTCTTTCTCTCTCGTAGTGAGAGGAAAGCGGCATAAAAGCATAAAATGTTAACACTTAATAGTGACTTACATTAGTTATGAAAGGCCCAGTCCTTTTCTCCGTCACGCATCAGACTGAAATAACATTTTTGACGATCTGTTACACTTAATCTTGAAGTAGCATTTGATTTGTATGTCTAAATTGTTCAATAGTATTTTATCTGTCATATGACACTTTATTCTGAAATGAAACACCCAATGTAGCAGCAGATTCTGGGAACATCAACCCGAAATAACAGTTGGAAATGACTTCTATACCATACATTACGACCATGTAATTCCTACAGCCATCTACCTTGAAAATGCTGCTGTGAAACCTGACATAGTTATATGCAATAAGTCAGAGAAAGTTGCAACCTTGGTTGAAGTGAGTGTCCCTAATGATAAAGGTTTGAACAGAGCTGAAAGAGAGAAACAGACCAAATACCAAGGTCTCATGTATGATATGAAAAGAAACTGGAATCTTAAGGAGATATCAATCATAGCAGTTATTATAGATGTGACATGGCTTATGAAAAAGAATCTGAAGTTTTACCTAACTAATATTCCTGGTGAACCAAGTGCAAAAGAGATCCGGACAATTGCACTTAAGGGAACAACGAGGATACTAAAAAGAGCTGTCGATTGGTTTCAATAAAAAGTATGGGAATGTTGGCAGCTGGTTTAGCTGCCCCATAACCAGCGTTAGAGTCTTCAAAGGAAGAAAAAATTTTAAAATAGCAGTATTATCAGTTTGTGACACTGAATTTTAAAATATCATTTTCATCGCCTGTGATGCTGAATTTTAAAACAGTACTTTCATCGATCCATGATGTATGACTAATAAATAACATTTTTATCGGTTTCTGACACATTTTTTTTAAATAGCATTCATGCCTGTATGTGAGAAATAGCATTTTTATCACTGAACACGTAAATTGGATGTTTCGGTCTTCTGTGTTGTGATGAGAAAAATAATGCCTGTTCTAAATAAGCGTATGTAGACGTATTTTCAGAATATTTTTCTTATTCGAAATACATGAACGAATCTAAAATTCAAAAAGAACAACTTATGTTCAACTCAGGGGAGCAGGTGAAATGAAGGAAAATAGATTTCCAGTGCATTACGTAGATGTTGCGTTATATATATTACTAACAGGACGCCTGGCATATCCTGGTCGTAAAATACGCTTAAATATGATATTTTGATTAATACAGATTTCGGCTTTGTTATATTATATTGGACCCAATATATAGTAATGATTAAAAAGCTAAAAAAAAAAAAATGGCTCGTGCGCCACCACCGAGAATCGAAACCAAAACGTTTAGCTTACGATTTATTTTTCCTTTAACGTTAATGCCTGATCTATGAGGCATGTTTTTTGCAAGGCTAAAAATTAGAACATGAACCAATAGCTATTACGTTACGCATGCATATTCGTAATACCATCGTTCGACCTTCATCTGTCAAATTTCATGTTTTTATTTTTCTCACTTTCGCAACGATTATCTCCGGCTAAAACCCAAATATAAAGTTTCGCATGAGTTCGAATACCATATGTATTAAGTTTCACGTCTGTAGACCAAAAACTGCCAGAGGAGTTTGGTAGGAAAAATGTTTTAAACAAATATATATACGTATACATAAATATATATAGAAAAAGGTGTGTGTTTACTATAAACTTTTACGCAAATATTACGCAAGTATAAATCATGTAGAATGTCTGCATGAATATAATTACACATAATAGTTTACTGAAGATTATCATTCCATAATAAAACCGAAAAAAACTAATAGAGAATTAATTAAAATGAACGTTTAAAAGTATATATACATTAGCTAGATCTTTTGCAAATGAATGCAATTATACGAGCCAAATATAACAAAGTAATATTTTATTTTTAAATCAAAAGAAAAAAGGGTTTTTAATATGTTTATCAATACAAACAAAAAACGAATTTATGGGTGTATAGATTAGTTTTTATCATTTCAATTACAGTTAGTGAAAAGAAAAACGGTAAAAAATAATAAAAAATTCTACTAACCAAGAATGTAGCAAGTGATATTATGAAGACCACGTAAAAAACATACGTATAAATCATTCTTAGTTCTTTGGGAGAGAAGCAGCTACAATTCGCATACCAAGTATTGTAAAATTTTCTGGATCCAGAGAAGAAGTCATAAAAATAATAAAAAGACAAAGACAAGGGAGGGCTACTTCTTCTTCAGGAAAATCGAGGCAATATACCTTAATATCTTAAGGTGTAACTTTTTTTTAATTTAAAGATTGATATGCTATAAAACCAAACAAATCAATGAAAACACATTCATATCTAGATGTGTGTATATTATTATTTTATGGACGTACATAAATTTTTATGCAAATATTTCCAGCGTTTACTTCGACAGTGCCCGATACTTAAATAGAGCTATGTAGTAAGTTTTCAAAGCATATATGGCAATTAAGCTACACAGAATTTTCCTTGTTTCATCCACGTGAGAATTTTTTAGGCTATATATATATATATATATATATATATATATATATATATATAGAGAGAGAGAGAGAGAGAGAGAGAGATGTATGGTTAAATACAGACCATATTTATTTTTAAACAGGATGAATTAAAAAAAAAAGTAGAAATAATGAAATCGGTTTCGAACCTTCCTCAAATGAGTTAATCGAGCTGAGTGTAAAAAGAAACAAAACAGCAATGTTATGAAAATTACGGCAAGAGAAGGGGATATCAAATTTAAACTACATTAAGTGCGAGATTTTCTCTTTGCTTACAAAGACGCAATAAATGATATTTAAAAATCATGAAATTACACCATAAATAAATAGTTGAAGATGCTAAGAGCTTGAAGAACAATTTTTCGTCAACAATATAATTGGATTCAGCATTAAATGACACAAAAATAGTCGACATGCTAAAAAAACAAAATAAACACTCAATTGTAGATGAAATCTAAATAATCTAAGACAAATGAATTTAAATAAGAATACCGAATGGTATCGATGGCCTTCATGCAGCTGGTTTTATTGTTTAGTGGTTTTCTTTTTATCATATACTCTCTGAACTTCACTTGGCCCCAATTGATATGAATCGCTTTCTTCTCAAAAAAACTTCCTGCTTTGATAAGCGTGTAGGTCTGACTTTCACTCCTTACCTCCAATGGAAACTTATATCAAATCTGTTGTCAAGGTAGCGGAAAAAAACTGTAGCGTTATTCTACCGTTTCAGAAGGTATCTCACTCCCGACACAATACTTTTTACCTGTATAAGAACCAGATATGTCCTTAAATGTTGTACTGCTATCACATTTGGGCAGGAGCTTCTTAGAAAGGTCTTTCCTGCCTTGATAGAGTCCAAAACCGATCCTAAAACCTAGTAGGTGTTGAGCTTTTCTCTTTCGTGCAACCTCTTTCTTGCATAAGAAATGTTGTAGCCCGTTTCTGCTCTATCGTTATTTTAATTGCAAGAGCTTGTCTATGGTCCCACCCATCCACAACCATTGTCAACCATTTCCTCATAGGTGCCAAATTCCCTGAACAAAGCTTCTTTCCTAGTATTGCTTTCAGCTGACTACAATATAGCGTCTTCAAGTCCAATATGAACAAGTTCTTGTTGAGCTGTCTCCTAATAAAAATCAACCCAATTAACAGCACTAACGATCACTACACTCTTGTCCCAATGACCTCATTAACCCTTATTCTGGATATCATATGGTAACCTTATTCTTGATTCGCCTTCGAACCTTTGTAAGTGGTGGCTCCTTTGTATAAAGGAAGAAAGAATGAACTTTTATTAATAAGTATTAATTTAAGTCTCGAAGTTTTAATAGAACATAACTGCCAAAGATTAAAGATCAAATTTTAGATTACAATCTGTGGAAAGTGATGGAGAAGGGATCATACAAAGGAAGGGATATGAGCAGACATTTAGAAAAACCGGCAGGAAAAGAAGGTGACATGGAACAATAAATAAAAAAGATGAAGAAACAGAGAGGATAAGAAACGATGACTTTGGTTTATATAAAAGGTTTCACTTACTATTGAAAATATGTACATAATAAATACGTTTCTTTTTTTCTGTCGTACTCTCTTACTTTGTCAATTAACTTGATCAATGAATTTCATGAATAGATTATGTTTCTCCTTTTCTGAGGAGCGTGGTTGACATAATGGATTCATCGTGGATTACCGAATTAGATTATCTGTTCAAATTCTATTGCATATATTTTGGCCATTTAGGCACTAATAATGTTGGGAAAGGAATATATTTGCAATTTCCTTGTAATTTATTGCTTAAAAAATAACTAGTTATCGTATATTATAAACCGTTTTGAATAGGCAATGAGTTTCCGCATTTAATCCAATCCTGCAAAAGAGAACAGTAAAAGAAACTATTATATTTTTTCCTTGTGAAATTTCTTAAAGAAAAATTCAGATGATGATGATGATGATGATGATGATGATGATGATGATGGGGAGATAAGTAGTGTTTGTGGTAGTGAGTTTGGTGGTAATAGTCGTAGGGGTGGTAGTAGTGGTGGTTACGTTGATGATGATGATTAGTTTTTTCGATGATGATGAAGATTAGTATAATAATAGAGCTGGTGGTCATGGTAGCGGTGGTCATGGTTATGTGTTTGGTGGTGGTGATCATGACTTCGGTGGTGATAGTCGTGGGTTAGTAGAGGTGGTTACGTGATACTCATTATCATCATCAACATCATCATCATGCTTATGGTGGTGGTGGTCGTCGTCGTCGTGATGATGGCTGCGGCTGCGGCAGCGTCATATTCGTTAATGTTAGTCTTTGAAGGAAGTTGTTGAATATAATTTGTGGAGACCTTGACAAGTGCTTTTGACGCTTGAAGGTGGCAAATTATTAAAGTACGCGTATCAACTTGATTCCGCAGAACAAAATCATTTTTTTTAAAAACTAATAAACGTAAATGCCTTTTGGTGTTATGCGTATTCAAAGAAATTAGATGCGGTCTTAGAAGATCTTCCTTCTGGGCAATATCGTTCTCATTGATTAACAGAAGGAAGGGTAGTCACAGCGATGGATATATCTGCATAAATCATAATATATATAAACTAGAAACATACCTGACCCAAGCCGGGCACTAGTAACTCCAGAACAGTTTTTACCACTTCTGTGTCTTTTTTTTTGTTTTGTTTTTTACAAAGATAAACATCAACATATAATTCTAATTAAACCTATATTTAGCATCCTTATTTAAATAATTGGATCTAAAACTATGACATGTTTTTATTGTTGAAAATGTCTAAAATGGCTTAAACTGAACAGGTCTTAAGAAGAAATTTAAATTCGGGAATTTTTATGGCAATGGCTCCAAATAAGGCATGAAAGCACTTGATGCAAGGAACTAGAAAATAGTACTTCAGGGTCAAAAACTTGCCAACGATAAGTGTTAGAGTAGATTCTGACGTAGTAAACAGTAATACTGTCACATAATGATGTACCAAAAACGGCACCAAAATGAGTCATGTTACGTTATCTAACATGAACGGCGCCCATGTAAACGGATGTATACGTTTCGTGTTTGTTTGTGACGTGTCCTAAATGGGTTACTAAATGTCTATTAGTGGTTCTTCATTATTTTAACCCATTTCATTTTTCATGATCGCCTAATGTTCATATGCGTGGGTTTGTAGGTCATATGAGTATCTTCGACATACCTTTATCTTCTCTGCTCACTGAACCTAGTCCATCCTGACTTCATCTTTTTCTTGGAAGGGGCTGGAACTTTTTTGGACGAAATACATGATTGGTTTTCGTATTAGTTTTTATTTCACTTTCCAGGATGTCGCGCAGGAGAAAATGGAAAGTGAATTTCTTTGCTTGTGGTTTTAACAGCCGATATTGAGAGACACGTCACTTCCTCCCAAGAGGGGAGGAGAGACAGCCGTAAAGCCCAACCGCTCTGCTTCAATCCCAAGTTTCAACTCTTCGA
Organism: Euprymna scolopes; assembly: GCF_053919585.1. Lineage (NCBI taxonomy): Eukaryota > Metazoa > Mollusca > Cephalopoda > Sepiida > Sepiolidae > Euprymna > Euprymna scolopes. Next base: position 80,366,277 of record NC_136489.1, on the reverse strand, counting down.
TGATCTCGAGCTAACCTGATCACGTGACTCACATGTAACATACGCGTAGATCCGATCACCTTACCAGACCTTCCGGTAAACTTCGTCTATTATCTAGCTTTATCATATTTTGACAGGTTTTATGAAAACATCATCATATCCATCTCTTGTAAACCTCTCCAGTTAGATAGATAGATAGATCGAGATAGACAGATAGCTAGCTAGATAGATAATTATTTCTGTTCTAAATATTTCATAACAATACTTCTCTATTTGTCAGAAACATCGCTCTTGGAATATAAGGACTAAAGGAAACTATTAGGGAAGCGAGAGTGGTGCAGCTACCGAGAGTAACCTAAGAACCACTTAATACTCCTCTTTAATTACTCTTGCGTAACTATGCATGGAAAGCAATGCCTATCTGATAGATTTTAATTTTCAAATGAAAGATTCTGTGTTTATTATTCTCTCAACATCA
>NC_136489.1:80355820-80360820 GCF_053919585.1 Euprymna scolopes | reverse complement strand
TAGATAGATAGATAGATAGATAGATAGATAACCCGATTCTGAATAAGTATTTTCTAACCATCGTTTGCCGGCTATCACATAAGATTATTACCTATTGACTCAGTATACCTACGAAGCTAACACATTTATTAAAACGTTACACACGTGTTAACGTGTAGACACCGTTGCAAAGAAACAAAGACAGGGAAAGAATTCGACTCATTCTGTTTTGCAATAAAATAACACCCATTTATTTACAGGTATTTCCAGTATAAAGCCTTGTCTCTTATTCAAAAGTCTTCTCGTACTCTAATATGCTTAACAAGACTCAGACTATGTCGTGTCGAACAAGTGGTACTCTGTCTTTGTCCGGCCATGTTTAAGACGCGTCCTTTTCTGCCGCTTTCGGCCCGCGTGTGTAACACGTCTATTTCTGTCCTTTTATAACATCAAGGGTCCACGTTTTTTTTTTGTTTTTTTTTTTGTTTTTTTTTTTTTGTATTTTATTTCCTTTTTCCTCGTCGTGACGCCACTCGCACACGACCCGATATTGGCATACGTCGGTTGTTGTTGTTATTTTTTCTGTCATACGCGCGTCCGCGCTCTGTTACACTGCAATTGCCGTGTTTAGCCGAGGCCCGTTTGCATTCTATATAGTATGGCGCCCAGTGGTTGTTGTTCAGCCATGACACCACGGCAAACTCTGCCAACGATTAACTTACCCTTTAGCATGTAATAGCGCCATCAAACGACACCTACCCTTTCCCAACAAAAACCTTACAATCATCTGAAATAAGAAATATTCTAACAAACAATACTAAAATTAGATATCTTAACCACTGCACACGAAGACATGAATTTCTAGAAGCTATACTAATTTAAAAAAAAAAAAAACAGTCCCTTATTTATCGAATCATGTTTAATATTGGGACAACAATTAGTCATAAAATGAATAAAAAAAACATAAAATAAAAAATGAGAAAATCAAAATTAAAAATAAATAATTCACCCTTACCCATCCTATGCCTCCCTGTATAACCACTATAAAATAAATAGACTTAGTTATAAATACACCCAATAGAATTAATTATAAATACACTCGATAAAGAACGGAAACAACAAACACAACCACTCCTGAGGATGGTCGCTAGAGAATATGGCTGAACAAAAACCATTGGGCGTCATACCAGCCGAAACAAGAAAGATCGCTCGACGAATAGAAAATATTACCAGCAAAATTGACAAAAAAAAAAGACGAACTCAGTCATGTCTAATCAGACATGCATAAATAATGACTTGCTGCCAGCGTATATATATATATATATATATATATATATATATATATATATATATATATATATATATATATATATATGGATATTAGACAGTTATGTCATTTCATGTATTTCTTACCATCATTTTACTTTGGAAAATGATTAATAGATTATCTTTCATTGTACATAATTAGAGTGCCTCCATACTTTTCCTACGCTGTCTCCTATCATTTTTCTCCTCATTAGTTTCCGTCCAACACACACACTCTCTCTCTCTCTCTCTCTCTCTCTCTCTCTCTCTCTCTCTCTCTCTCTCTCTCTCTCTCTCTCTCTCTCTTACTCTCATGTGTCTGTGTTTGGTAGGGTAATTATCCAATATTGTGATGACTTAATATTGCTTTAAAATGAGACACAGTTATTTCGGTCCTAAATAGGTGTGGCCTTATGCCAGCATTTATAGAAGCGGACAAAATTAAACACAACCTATACAACCACATACTTTTAATAAGCACATCTGAAGCGAGCTAATGGTTGAGATGGACATATAATTCTGAAATGTTCCGTTTCGGTGGGACATCTTCGATATGCGCCAATTTTCATGATCCCTCGTGTCATGGGATTGACGTCACTTTGGATTTAATGTCTCTAAACAACATCAGACTCTTAAGCCCAGGTGACTAGGAAGAGCTGGATCATACTCCGGCTTGCATCTCGATCACAATGACCTTTCTCGGTTGCTATTATCCACATTTGCAAGACAAAGCCACCATCATGTGTGTATATGTTTCCGGTAGATTAGGAGTGACTCTCACCAACGTTATGTGATCAGAGGTTATTCGATTTATCGCTTTTGGGTCATGCTGTGTCTTTCAAAGGCCAACTCTTCTATACAACTGGGAAAGCCTTTATTGTCAGCGACAATGTTTGTTGTGTAAGACTTATTGTTGCCGAGCGCTCAAAGATAATCGATAGATAAGTTCATGAGAATAAATTGCCTTGATTTTGCTATTTTACATATGTATGCGCATATATATATATATATGTATATATATATATATATATATATTATTATTATTATTATTATTATTAGTTTGGCAAGAAGGTTCTTGCCGAATTTTTATTTTCATTTTAAATGATGTATTTTCACATAAGATTTCGTTATAATACATTTACATTATATGTCATTTTAAAACGCGGGTTTCGCTTTACATAATCGTTTAAATTACAATCGTTTTAAAACAATTATGTTTTCTTTGCTAAACGCTGAATACAATATGGAAAAAAAGCAAATTCGCACAATTGTCTTATTTGAATTCAAACAAGTCCAAAAGCTGATTAAACAGCTTGCGATATCAACGAAGTGTTTGGCACAGGAATCACTACTGAATGTACAGTAAAATTGTGGTTTAAGAAATTTCGTGGCTGCGACGAAAATCTTGAAGATGACGATTGTAGTTATTGGCCATCGGATGTTTAACAATGATCAGGTAAGTCGAAGCCAGTCGAGCACTTATGAATTAAACAAAAGCAATCGAGCACTTATGAATTAGACAAAACGTATACGACGATTTTCAACCACTTGCGAGAGGTTGAAAATACAAAAAAATACTGGACAAACTGGTGCCTTATGAATTGAACAACAACAAAAAAACGCAATTATGCAGTGTCACTTTCTCTTCTTTTGCACAGCAAGAACGACCCGTTTCTCGACTAGGTTGTGACTTGCGATGAAAAGTGGGTTCTTACGACAACCGACGACGGTCAGCTCAGTGTTTAGACGTCGACGAAGCTCCACGACACTTTTCGAAGCCAGAGTTGCATAGAAAGAACGTCATGCTTTCTGTTTGGTGGTCTGTAATAGATCTCATCCACTACAGTTTTTTAATGCAGACGAAATCATTACGGTGGAAAAATATTGTCAACAAATGGGTGAAATGCATCAGAAACTTCGACAACAGCATTCAGCATTAAACAAAAATGCTGAATTCTTCTCTAGGGCAGTGCCTGACCACAAGTTTCTAAACTGATCTTGCAGAAGTTAAACAAATTGGGCTACGAAACTTTGCCTAATCCGCCATACGTTCAACTTTTTCAAGCATCTCGACAACTTTTTGTATGAGAAATGCCTCAGCAATATCAGAAACACCTTCAGCGACTTCTTCGCTACTGGTACGCAAGATTTTTATGTTACTGGTATAAATAAACTTGTTTTGCGTTGGTAAAAGGATGTTGATTTTGATGGCGTTTTTTCGATTAATAAATGTTTGTTTAAGCCCAGAAATTTTCATCTGAATTTGGAAGTTAAAAACCGCAAGAATTTTCTTATCTACCTAATATATACCAGGATAGCTATATATATATATATATATATATATATATATATATATATATATATATATATATATTAATTATAAAATAGTAAAAGATGATACGACGAAACACGTGTCAGTGGATATTTTATAAGTGTTATGGCTCTGAATTAGCCACAATAAAAACAGAACAACGGTGTAAGACAAAACGTGTATTAATAAAAGACAAACAATGGGTTAAAAAAAAAGTGTCTTCCGTTCCACCAAGTGAGCAAGCGAGGTAAACTCCGGAACTAATGCCATTTGCGGGATCGTTAAGAGTTCTGGTATATATGGGCAGAGGTTGAGTCTATTCAGAGTGAGGTTCTCCACAACACATCCTCTCCAAAGGTGATTTCTCCAGGTGTTAAATCAATATTTTTTCTTCTGGGGGGACAGACAAGCAAGGGGTCTGTGCACTTTCTTTTTCTGCCGGTTCTGGCATGATTTGTGGAGGTTATATGTCAAAAACATCATATACTGTCTCTAAACCTTTCTGTGGTTGTTCTGCTTGATCCTCGAGGATGCGTTTTCTTCTTTGCTTCAGGTGCTTTTTATGTTTGAATTTTGGGCCGTGAATGATGCAGGTGACATTACTGATTCTTTTTGAAATCGGACTTTGTTCCCAAAAAGAAAATGTTATTCTTGAAGTGCTTAAAATAGACTTTATCACTGAGGTTAAATCCTTTTGTTAGCATGGTAGAGGTTCTGTATCGTATTGCGTGTTTGGCCAGCAGTTTATCAAAAACTTCTTTTTTTTTTAATTTTATTTTTGCGTCCAAACATTATTTCCGCTGGGAATCCAGCACCTGGTATGCTAGGATTTTTCGTGATACTATAACCTTGAAGAAATTTTTGGAGAGCCTTTTCCGTTGGTGTGCCGTACGCCTTTTCTAACGATCTGATGATTATTCTTCTCTACCGGAAGTAGAGTCCGGGATGCGAAAGCGATTGACTGTTTTGAGCCATCCGTAACATGCATACGTCAATGCCATACTGGCTTACGTCGCTAGCACCTATTATATCTAAATCCGGGTTAAAATGAGTTAGAAACAGTTTTAAAGTAAGGATTTTTTTTATTTCTAGAAATGATGTCTGGCAATCCGATGTCCATTCCCAAGGTTTCTTGGTCTTTAATAATTGGTAAAGTAGTGCGCACAATTTGTGCATGCTGGGAATAAACCCTTGGTAATAATTTGCCAAGCCTAAAAAGCTTTGTAGTTTTGCTATGTTTTTTGGTGCCGGCATCTCTCTAATAGCGGTCGCTCTATCCGGATTTGGGCGTCTGCCATCTTTATTAATGCTATGTCTTAGGTATTTGATTTTGGTTAGAATTCATACATGTCCTTTTGACCTTATTTGACCTTAACTCATAATTTTAACCTTATTTGACCTTAAT
>NC_136489.1:80155820-80353320 GCF_053919585.1 Euprymna scolopes | reverse complement strand
AAGGTTTGGCATAAGGGCCTACTTCACAAGATTTCCAGCTATGGTTTTACTGGAAATGTTTTCTCAGTAATTAAATCATTTCTCTCTGATACGTTCATAACAGAAATGGTTGATGGGCAGCAATCAGAGGCCCACATTATTAATGCTGGAGTCCCTCAGAGGTCCATCCTGGGGCCAACTCTCTTCCTTATCTAAATCAATGATCTCCCTAAACACATACTTAAATCATTCGTTGACATCTATGCTGATGACACGACTATCTACGGCAACACTTCAAAGGCCGTAAATGACAAAGTTCTCTCTGATTCTCTCTCCTCTGATCTCGAGCGCGTGGTACAGTGGGGGAAGGCGTGGCTGGTTACCTTTAATGCATCTAAAACCAAACTCCTTACTTTACATTATCAACGCTCTGATCCCCATCTGGCATCAATTGGGATGGGTGGCTCTCGCCTAGGAGAAGCCCCATGTTTTGACAAGCTTCTGGGTTTGATCTTTCCTCCTGATCTGAAATGGAACACGTACATCAAGTCTGTTGCCAAGGTCGCTGGAAAGATGGTGGGATCCTTCTACCTCTGCAGAAGATATCTCACTACTGATGCAATTCTCTATCTCTATAAAAGCCAAGTACATCCAAGGATGGAATACTGCTGTCATATCTGGGCAGGAGCTGTTAAAAACAGCCTATCCTGCCTTGACAGAGTACAAAATAGACTTCGTGGCTTGGTGGGGGATTCCCTTTTCTCTACCCTACAACCTCTCTCGCACAGAAGAGACGTTGCGAGCGTGTCTTTGTTTTATCGTTATTTCCATGGCAGGTGCTCGTCTGAGTTCCAATCTCTGGTCACCCCTCGCCAATCTTTCACGAAAAACACGCGTCTTGCTGAAACCACTGTCAAAAATTTTTCCCACTCTTTATCTGTGCCTAAATGAAAACGTAAATTCCATGAACAAAGCTTCTTTCTGAGAAGTGCACGCCTATGGAACTCTGTTCCATCTGCCTGTTTCCCACCTAACTACAACCTGGATGTCTTCAAGTCTAACGTAAACAAATTCCTGATGAACCGTCCCCTTAAGTAGACACTTTATTAAATCTCAACACTAACGTACTGTACATACAATAACCCTTATCCCTGAGTGGCTTCCGGGCTTTGATAAGTGGTGACCACCTTGTAATATATATATATATATATATATATATATATATATATATATATATATATGTACACACACACACACATATATATAAGGTGTGTGTATATATATATATATATATATATATATATATATATATATATATATATATATATATATATATATATATATAAGGTACGGCATAGTTACCTTTATACTCTGGTTTTCGATATATCACCGAAATTAAGCAATGATGAATCTGCTAGTAATTTCATAGTTAGTATCTGGAGCGCGTTTAAAAAACCCGAGCTCTACATTCTGCTCTGTCCATGACACCGACTGAGATTAGCAGTTGTTCAAAAACGTTTTATGATAAGTATTAGGAATTCCAGAAATCAACCGACTAATTCTCTTAGTTTCATTTGCTAAAAACACTATCCTTATACATTAGTGAAAGGGAGTAATCGCTTGTGAATTGATTTCTATTTGATTGCCCGTATTGATAACAGTTATATATATATATATATATATATATATATATATATATATATATATATATATATATATATATATCACAGACAGAGGGGCGAGAGAAAGAGTGGAGGAGAGAGACAAGCAGAGACAAGAATATATGATAAAAGCAACATTTTGTAATGGTTGGCCATGCGTGAATGACACTAAGCTGACACACTGCCGACTTTGAAAAGACATTTTTTCATGTAAGCGAACAAGAAAGTTTATTTTAACGCGTCAAACATGACAGGTGACCCGTGACAGATGGACACTTTGTCTAATCACGTTCATTTGACCATGAATTTTACTTCTAAATAGCAACGAAAGATTCCACAAGAAAATTGCAAAAAAGACCGAGGTTTCTTTTTCATCGAAATGACAATGAATAAGAAAAAAAAACAATGGTCAACAATTTGTTTATTAAAATCAGTATAATCTAAAAACCTGCCTACATGACATCTTTGTATATAAATATATAAGGAAAGTTTCTTTTTAAGATTTCGTAAATTCAACAGTCGCCATTTTTGCCCATGATTTTATAAATTCGTGGACATTTATCAAGGCAAAAGTCACGTGGGGATAAAGGCGTCATTAAATGCTGGTTGGTGCTCGCAAACATTTATAATTGGTACAAATTTCTGATTTTACGACACAAGTAGAATCCGGAAGGCGAAACAAAAGAGTAAAAATAATGACTGTAGTTTCTAATTATATACTTATCTGATATGCGAATGATATTTTGCCAGATTAAATAAAAATCCTGGTTTCTCTTTTTTAGAGACGGTGTCGATTTGGAATAGTGCGCTTTAACATCAGTATGTTGCATTTAAGAATAGTAAGATTTGACAGTGGTGCGTCGATTTTTAAGTAGTGAGGCTTAATAGTGGTGTTTCGAATTTTAATTTGATGACGATGAGTCGAATTTTAAGTAGTGAGCTTTTACACCGGTGTGTCGAATTTGGAGTAATGAGCTTTGACAAAAGTGTATTGAATTTTTAATGGGGAACTTTGACAGCAGTGTACTGAATTTGGAGTGGTGAGTTTTGTACAGCAGTGTGTCGATTTTTGTACTAGGGAAGCTTAACAGCAGTGTGTTGAAATTAAACTCGGAAATTGTTAATTGAAAGCACAGAATAGTTTACACTAATGGGCTTCTGGGATGGGTAGATTGTGAGTTAAATTATGTAAAATGTTGAGATGATCAACCATGATGATTGACAAAATTTTCAAAACCAGTTCATGAAAAATACTCGTTGATATTAGATTCACGACGATCATTTTGTAATCTCCAATGAAGTAGTCCTGTGCTAATATGTTCCGCAAATGAAAGTCATTAGAACAAAGTTCTGTTAGTGTAGATTGTGTAGTTTGATGTTAAGTATATGGAGAGAGAAAGGTAGTTTTTCCTATGAATACCTTGCACGGGAAAATGAGAGATTAGAGCTGAGTCGAGCACTCCCCATGGTAATAACGATAGACTAAGCAAAAATCAGGAAGGTTCCTTCTTTGATAAATGGGCTGTACGAAACAGTAGAGATCATACGCCACTAGATTTTGAAGTCGATTTTGTACTTTGTCAAGCTAAGAAAGAAGACTGTTCAGCAATGCTCAAACATAAAACGTAGCCGACTTATATATACAAGGTTAAATCGAAATAATAGAAACAAGTTTTCATTATTTCATCCAGCTACTGTTTCAAAAGGACTGCGTTATGAATAAGGTACTTCCTGGAGCATAGAATGATTCAAACATTGTTCCAGCTACGATTAACAACAGATTGGATGTAAGTTTATTTTTTATTGGTTTCTAGAATAAAAATCTCGAACAGCAGTTCTCAACACCATTGTAAACTGCTATTGTTATTAGTAAAAGAGATTTAGGAGACCAATAATACACAAACACAAATACTCAAACACACACACACACACACACACACACACACACACACACATATATATATAGTTAGTAGAAATGGTAATTAATAAAAACCCGAAGAAAGTGCACAATACTGTTGTAGAGCAAATATGCGTTTTATTTTTTATTCCCGTATTTTTCTGTTTAGTTACATTATTGTTTCAGCTACGCGACCGTTTTTTGGTCGTCGTGTAGCCTCCTCAGACTTTTACAGAAAGGAACATTTCTGTAAAAGTGTGAGGAGGCTACACGACGGTCAAAAACGGTCGCGTAACTTAAACAATAATGTAACTAAACAGATAAATACGCTAATAAAAAATAAAACGCATATATATATATATATATATATATATATATATATATATATATATATATATATATATAATAGGATATGATATGCATTATTCCTACATGCATGAAAAAAGACATCTACAGACACTGGTTAACGTAGCCAGTGCTGAAGGTCATAAATTCGAACCTCGATATCAATGGGTCGGTTATATGAAGTCACATTGATGAGTCTTTAAAAGACTTTAAAAGGCGAAATATGTGCGTGCATGTTTATACACACACACACATACACATCGTACACGCACACATATATATGCGTGTGTGGGTATAAAAATGCACAAACACACATATATATGTGTGTGTGTGTGTATGTGTGTGTGTGTGTGTGCAATCTAATATTCGCGATTTTTTGGCTGAATGGAACTAAATCCTTTAATGTAATTAAATACGATAAATTACTTTTGCATTGTAATAACTATTAAGCCAGCTTAGACAGCTAGTCCGTTGAATTTTCACAGACGGCGCAATCAGAAGATCACGAATTCAAGCCTCAGGATCGATGCGTCGTTGCGATAAAGCCATACTGATGACTGCTCAAAAAACAAAGTACTTGCCTGTGAGTATTTACATTCATTATAAATATTTATATATAAATATATGTGTGTACAAATATATTTGTATATGTGTGTGTGTTTACAAATATATATGTGCGTGCAAATATACATACATACATATATATATATATATATATATATATATATATATATATATATATATATAAATTCTATTTTCTTTTTTGTTTGTTTTCTATCAGTTATCGAGTTTGCTATCTCGGCCGTCTCATTGCTATTCCTGTAAGTCCATCTTTATCTCGGTCCGTTTGTATCTGTGGAAATTAGGCCCGACTTACTTATTAAGTTAAGCGATAGCCAGTTCGTCTCAAGTGTCATTAGCCGCTATTCCAGCCTGTGTTGAGTTTTCAAAGCAGACGGCCGCCGCCGTCGCTCGACGAAGTAGTTGACGCAACGTTTGTTTTGTGTTTTGTTTTATTTTGTTATTTTTTTTGTCTTGTTTTTGTTTTGTTTTTGGTCCTTATCGGTCCTCGTCGCCGTTAAAATCTGCCTTTCTCTCATGATTAAACATCAGTAACATTCTCATCTTCCTATCTAATTGTTTGCCTTTCTCTTATCCAGCGAAATGCACTCTGTTATAAATATTTCCGAATGCAATATATATACTAGAACTATATTTCCTCAAATGGATACCTTACCTCTTTTTTGCTCTCTGCCTTATTCTCTAAATATTTTATATCATACATCCTATAATAAAGACCAGTGTGTGTTTATTTGCATGTAACTATATATAGTTCCGTGTCATTATGCAAAAGTTTGTGAGTAAACACGTAAATTACAAAAGTCATCACAGGAAAAAATGCTATTATGTTAAGCATTTTAAACTATTATTAAAGATACTCAAACCTGTCTACATCAAAACTCGGGCACCTACAATTAATAATACTGCCTTTGAAATCAGTAATAATTTTTTATTATGTTTAACGTAACACAAACTTATTCGCTGACTAATTGCAGAATCACGAAATTTAAGTTGTGAAATCTTTACTGGAGCAGTGTGGAAACCTTCTCTTGGTCTCTGATTTCACGCGCTCGTTTTACACTAACCTTTTGAAATTATTTTTTCTTCAATTTTTTTTTTTTTTTTTGCTCATTTGCTTTTTACTTAATGATGATTCGACTATGAATCAAAAACGTTAGTAATATATATGGAACTATTTTATGCTTTATTTTAACACAAAAAAACATAAGAAAAAATAAAAAAGTTATAGTTAAGCAGAAACTTTCTGTTATTTTTAACAATGCTTGCATTTTTATATATATATATACATATATATATAAATATATATATAAATGCATATATATATATATAATATTTTCACAAAATCAAGACAATAAAAATTTAAAATATGTTAGCACCATATTATGTATTTTTATATTCGTTACAATTGTTTTGTGATCATTTGGACAATTTCAAACATTATATAATTCAAAAATATTCCAAAAAAGCCACTCTTCACACTGCGAAATACACTATTTATACATTTATACATATATGAACATTCTTCTTAATCTTTTTAAGAGAGCAAGCAGTTGGACTTACCTCCATCCAACTCTTCTGTGTTTTTCTTTAATTAATTTCCCTTATTCATGGGGTATATAAATCGCTTCATTTTCGTATTTCTACTGTTTAAATTATATTTCAATCAATTACCTATCCTAATATTGCATTAAACCTCTATATGTTTAAAAGTTTTCTCCTCTAAATTATGTAATTGTTTTATTTTCTAAATACTAAACTGCACCCTCAAATCCTAGTTTATATTTATATGTCCCAACTATACTCTCTTCAATCTACGATAGTTTCGTACTAGTTTTGTTTTCATTTACGATCTCATAATTGGCTTTGCTTAATATTTCATTTCTTTAGAAAGACTTGTACTTAAAAGGTTAATTTGAAAAATAATTAATTAAAAATTATCTTCTCACCATACTTATTATGTTATTAATTTTAATGTCAAATTTATCTTTTTAATTTTTTCCATTTTTCAGTATTCTATTTTAATTTATTTTATTTTCTCCTTTAATAACATGCTTAGATTCTTCCCGTTGTAAGGGAGATAACCATGTTTATTAAATTTTTATCAATTTGCCAATTTTTACAAGTTTTTAGGCATTCATATTTTAATATTTTGACGTTAGTATTTATTAATCACCCTTGTTTAATTTTAAACTTATAATTCTAGCATTAACTTATTTATGCCAATCTTAGTTTAATTTCTCATTTGTTTTTAACTATATATTTTGTTTAAATGTATATTAATCCATCTTAGTTTGATTGCCTCAATATTTTGCAGTTATTTGATTGTAGTTTTTTTTTTCATTTTTGTGTTGTTGAAATTACTAGAGTGTAATTTTATTATCCATAACGATTATTTAAAACAAAACTAATTCTATTTTTTCTATTTAGGTTATAATGATTTTATTTCCTATATGTTAAGTTGAAGATCCACTAATTTATTTATTTATTGCAACATTTTAAAATGTTAGTATTAAATTTAATAATTATCTTTTAACACTTATATTTGCCCCTTTTTTGTAAATTTTCTTTTCTATGTTTATTTTCGATTTACCTATTCTAATATTAGATTAAACGTCTGTATGTTTTAAAGATTTCTTCTCTAAGTTATTTAATTGTTTTATTATCTAAATACTAAATTGCTCCCTCAAATTCTAGTTTATATTTATATATATCAACTATATTCTCTTCAATCTACGATAGTTTCATATCGGTTTTGTTTTCATTTACGATCTCTTAATTAAGGCATAATTTATTTCTATGAAGACAGCTTTGTATAACATCTGAACTTTTGTTTAAGATTTCCTTTTTAGAATCGACTATGTCAAGTAAGTACAGATTAGACCTTTTTGATTTACACGGTTTATACTTTTTAGCCTTTTTGACCATCTTAATTCAAACTCTTTTGTTATTTTGACGTAGTCTTCTAACCCAATCACCTAATGCAATTGTGTCTCCTTTCTTATTTGTAATACTCATTTGTGTTTTATCCTTGTTTCTGTCATTATCCACATCCCTATTTGTTTCATTATCAGGTCCAATTTTAAATGATGCAACACAGTTTCTTTATCTGTCCTTAAAATAAAACATTCCATCCCCCTAGGTATATTTTTTTACTATTATCTACTTGAACTTCACATTTTAAGGGGCAGATACAGAATCATGTTGCATCATGATCTATCTATCTATTTATCTATCTCACTTTTTCTTCAGTCTATGTAAGAATAATAAACATTATCATCATGTTATTAATCTAGTTAAACAGTGAAGCCTCAATGACACTATGAATACATAAACATAGACTTGAAATCAATGTTAAAATATATACTGAGTTTGGTTGACTCAAAAATCGCATCCATAAAACTGATTTAATATTTGCTGGATCAAATGATACCGCTAAATTAGATTTGTTTTATCTTACATCTATGTTACATAAGGAGTATCGATTTCTTCGTCTCGTTAGGATTCCATCAAAGTAAAAGTATCTGGATTATATATATATATATATATATATATATATATATATATATATATATATATATATATATTACATAGAGATCACCACTTATCAAGGCCCGGAAGCCACTCGGGGATAAGGGTTATTTTGTGTACAATAATCAATGCGATAATATCGTAGTAATAGTTGGTATTGGAGATTTGAAAGTGTCTTATTTAAGGAGGCGATTAATCAGGAATGTGTTTATGTTGGACTTGAAGACGTCCAAGTTGTAGTCAGGTGGGAAACAGGCAGACGGAACAGAGTTCCACAGGCGTGCACTTCTCAGAGAAAAGGCTATGTTCATGGAATCTACGTTTTGATTTAGGCACAGATAAAGAGTGGGGGAAATTACTGACAGCGGTTTTAGCTAGACGGGTGTTTATCATGAAGAATTTGCGAGGGGGACCAGAGATTGGAGCTCGGACGAGCACTTGCCATGGAAATAAGTCCCATAGGCGTGCAGTTCTAAGAAAGAGGCTTTGTTCATGGAATCTACATTAGATTTAGGCACAGATAAAGAGTGGGAAAATTTTTTGACAGTGGTTTCAGCAAGACGCGTTCTTCGTAAAAGATTGGCGAGGGGGGACCAGAGATTGGAGCTCAGACGAGCACCTGCCATGGAAATAACGATAAAACAAAGACAGGCTCGCAACGTCTTTTTCTGTGGGAGAGAGGTTGTAGGGAAAAGAAAAGGGCATCCCCCACTAAGCCACGAAGTCTATTTTGTACTTTGTCAAGGCAGGATAGGCTGTTTTTTGAAGCTCCAGCCCAGATGTCGCAGCAGTACTCCATCTTTTATAGAGATAGAGAATTGCATCAGTAGTGAGATATCTTTTGGAACGGTAAAAGGACCCCACCATTTTCCCAGCGGGCAACAGACTTGATATACGTGTTCCATTTCAGATCAGGAGTAAAGGTCAAACCCAGGAGCTTGTCAAAGCATGAAGCCTCCCCAAGACGAGAGCCATCTATTTCAATTGATGTTAGATGAGGAACAGAGTGTTGATGATGTAAAGTTAGGAGCTTGATTTTAGATGCATTAAAAGTAACCAGCCATCTCTTCCCGTACTCAAGATCAGAGGAGAGGGGATCAGAGAGAACTTTGTCATTTACGGCCTTTGATGTGTTGCTGTAGATAGTCGTGTCATCAGCATAGATGTCAACGAATGATTTAAGTATGTGTTTTGGGAGATCATTGATGTAGATAAGGAAGAGAGTTGGGCCCAGGATGGACCGCTGAGGGACTCCAGCATTAATACTGTGAGCCTCTGATTGCTGCCCATCAACCACTACTCTTATGAATCTATCAGAGAGAAATGATTTAATTATTGAGAAAACATTTCCAGTTAAACCATAGCTGGAAATCTTTTGAAGTAAGCCCTTATGTCAAACCTTATCGAAGGTCTTTGATATATCAGGAGTAATTGCCCTAGAAAGGAAGCCTTTGTCGAGAGATTCACTAATCCTATGGGATATAACTGCGGTAGATCTAGCAGAACGGAAACTATATTGCATGTCACTAAGAAGGTTATTTCTGCTGAGGTTGTTGACTACTTCTTTATTTAATATGGATTCCAGTAACTTACTCATGACACACAAGAGACTTATTAGTCTGTACTGAGAGGGAGGTGACTTATCAACTGAGTTCTTAAATACAATGCATACTGACGAGGTTTTCCAGGGTGTTGGAAAGCACTTCTCCTTAAGGCAACGCTTAAACAGTTTTGTAATTATGGGGGCAAGTTCTGGTCGAAGCTTTTTCAACACTATAATTGGAATGCCGTCTGGTCCAGTTGCTTTACTAGAATCAAGGTTCTTGATTAGTTGTGCACAGATATTTGTATGTTGGATAATGTGTTGTCTGTTGTCTGGATGATATATATATATATATATATATATATATATATATATATAGTGATTAATAAAAACCTGAAGAAAGTGCTCAATACTATTGCAGAGCAAATATATTTTTTATTACCGTTTTATCTGCTTAGTTACATATGTTTCGGTTCCCGAATCATTACAACGACCCAGCAATTTCACCAGACCCAACAGAAATGATTATTATGATTAGAAAAACGATATTAGAAGAAGCGCATACAAAAAAAGAAGGGGGAAGAATTTCAATTTAATTCGACAACAGTAAAGTTTTAAGATTTAATAATCTTAATTAAAGAATGTAGTAAAGGGCGAAGAGGAGTTTAAGGTATTCAATCAGACACGGATAGGAATAAAGGGAGGAGGATAGAGAGAGATGGAGAAGGTGGAAAGAAGGAAAGCGCGTAAGATGGGTAAGATTCTCCCCCCTCTTTTTGTGTGTGTGCTTCTTCTAATATCGATTTTCTAATCATAATAACGATTTCTGTAAAATCTGATGAAATTACTAGTTGATACGATTAAGTAACCGAACCATGTGTAAATAAGCAGATAAAACGGTAATGTATATATATATATATATATATATATATATATATATATATATATATATATATATATATATATATATATTAGATGCGCATATATTGATCAGAAACTGTGACCAGATATATTTTAACAAATATCGGTGCAAAGTAGTGAACTTAACATAAGTGAAACGCTGTTTAACTGCTTATTCCCTCAAAGTTAATCGGTTAAATAATCAGTATATATACCCAACAATGTGGCTGACGAGAACCTTAGATCATTTACGGTTTACCATTAACTGGTCCCCTTTATGTTGGGCCTGAAACCGACGGCACCAATGTTTTTCTGAACTTCTGTACTATTAAATAAATAAATATTAAGCTTTTATATCGAAAAATTTTTCTTTGTAATCGAGCATTTTGTTGGAATTCTTTCCCCAAAAAACAGTAAACAAATATATATATATATATATATATATATATATATATATATATATATATATATATATATAATTTATAAAATAGATATGGCGATTAAGCTACACTGAATATTCGGCGTTTCATCCACTCTAGGATTCGTCAGGCTTATACGCGAATTCTGTGGTAGTTTATCGTTTTTATATGGTCCTCTTCTGTTGAGGATTTTAGTAAGCCAATCAGCTTTCTAGTATCCACCGCGCCCCTTCCTATCAGCCAATGGGCATGCATTTTATCGAACAAGGGATCTGTTTTAAAACTAGTTTAGTGGTTTAAGGCAGACATTTTCTTTTTTTTTTATAAATATACATACAGTGATGATCATATTTATTGGCACGGTAAAATAAAAGTTAAATTTTGTCTAATAAATTCTAAAAAAGGGATTAAATTAAAGAAAATAACAAAGTATATTATGTATTTTTAACTGGCCTTTCCGATGCAGCAATCGGATTTTAGAAAAAATAAATAACAAAGGAACAACAAACATAATTGCAAAAAAACCTTGTTCAAAATTATTGGCACGATTTATTTAATAATCAATTGTATAGCCTTTGGCCTTGATTACCTTCCTCAGTCGCTTTTCATAGTTTACAACCAAGTTGTTTCACTCTTCAGTAGTAATTTTAGCCCACTCTTCCTGACAATAATCCTCCAATTGAATAAGATTCTTAGGCTTCCTTTGCATTACCCTCAATTTTAATGTTCTCCATAAATTTTCAATTGGATTAAGGTCTGGGCTTTGTGATGGCCACTCCAAAACATTAATATGATTGTCCTCAAGCCATTTCTTAGTCAGTTTAGCCGAATGCTTTGGGTCATTATCTTGCATGAACCACCAACGATGACCAAGTGAGAGCTCTTTAGCAGAGTCTTTCAGGTTTTCATCCAATATTTTAACATAATCTTCCTTTTTTATGCTACCTGTGACCTTAACAAGTCGCCCTGGTCCAGAGGCAGCAAAGGATCCCCAAAACATCAAACTGCCTCCACCGTGCTTCACTGTGCGTATGGTGTTCTTAGGCAGGAAAGCTTCGCCAGATTTTCTGTAAATATAAGACAC
Source organism: Euprymna scolopes (assembly GCF_053919585.1). Lineage (NCBI taxonomy): Eukaryota > Metazoa > Mollusca > Cephalopoda > Sepiida > Sepiolidae > Euprymna > Euprymna scolopes. The sequence continues at coordinate 80,341,382 of NC_136489.1, read as the reverse complement.
TTTATTATGGCCAAATAACTCTATTTTCGTTTCGTCAGTCCATAGAACACGTTTCCAGAATGCAACATCTTTATCAATATTACGTTTTGCAAAGGCTAGCCTTGCTTTCAGGTGCATAGGCTTCAATAAGGGAGTCTTTCTCGGACGACATGCTTTTAAACCAGCTCTCTTCAAAACTCTACCAACTGTATGTCGAGATACATTCACTCCAGAGGTGCTCTGTTCATCAACAATCTCCCCAACAGAGATCCTTGGGTTTTGTTTTACTTGTCGAACAATTTTCCGTTTATCTCTTGGGGAAAGAATCCTTTTTCTCCCTCTACCCTCTAAACTCATAACGTGGCCTTGCGATTTGAACTTGTTTATTATGGCTCTAACAGTGGATTTGGGAAGGTTTAGCTTCTTTGAAATCTTATCATAGCCCTCCCCATTGGTATGGCATGCAACAACAAGCTTCCTGACGTCTTCGCTGTGTTCCTTAGTTTTAACCATGGCGATTGAAAATTATAATTTAATCACTTATAATAGTTTAAATAAATCGCTATCTAAAAATTATCTGAAAAAAATTATTCACTGAATTAGCGTTAAACAAGCATAATATGGCTATAAAAAAGTTCAGAAAGCACGTAAACCGGAAATTGATTGATATTATACTGATACTAAAAAAAAAACAAAGCCGTGCCAATAATTTTGAACAAGGGTTTTTTGCAATTATGTTTGTTGTTCCTTTGTTATTTATTTTTTCTAAAATCCGATTGCTGCATCGGAAAGGCCAGTTAAAAATACATAATATACTTTGTTATTTTCTTTAATTTAATCCCTTTTTTAGAATTTATTAGACAAAATTTAACTTTTATTTTACCGTGCCAATAAATATGATCATCACTGTATGTGTGAAAAAGGTGATTAAACATGAATGGATAGTCTGGTAGAAGATAAACGTATGAAACGCCGAATATTCAGTGTCGCTTAATCGCCATATATATTTTATAAATTACTAACTAGCTCTACCTACGTATTGAGCACTTTTGAAGTAAATACTTAAAGTTTACGCATAAATCTATACTTTCGTATATTAATTTTATGTGAGTAAATGAAGTAGTTATATATATATAGTAGTTATATATATATATATATATATATATATATATATATATATGAGCCAACAGTTAATAAAATATGTTAAAAAACAATTTCAAATGAGTTAAAAACATATTTAATCTGAAAAGGAAACACTAGATAAATGGATAGTCCTTAATCCGCGGAGTTTCGAAGAAATACTTTCCTTCTCATCAGAGGGTAGGAATTACCAAAATGCGGGATCGGATTTTGCATGCAGAAGTATTTGATGAAACAACAAGTAAGTCAAAGATCTTACTTGAAAACAAAAAAAGTGAAGCAGAGGGAATATGGTGAAGAAAAAGGTGATTAAACATGAATGGATAGTCTGGTGGAAGATAAAAAATCCAGTGACGGTAAAATCCAAATGTAAAACTTCAAGACAGATGAAAGAATTTCCATTTATACAAGTAAAATCCCGGGAAATCCCGTATTTGGAAGACGATGGTCCATAATAATCCAAAGGCAGAAATCCATGGAATAATTCACAAAAATGTGTACAACGAAAAAAGAAAATATTCCAATAATATTAATAAAAGAAAAATAAGATATGCTTTTCACTCTACTTCCGAGACATAAATATAAATAAGAAAGATCAGGGAAGAGAAAGAGGAGAGAAAAAAAAATGAAAAAACTTAAATACCACTTTAAACATATCCAAGGGCGTCTTTATAGTGTTATTTATCTAGTGTTTCATTTTCAGATTAAATATGTTTTTAACTCATTTTAAAGTGTTTTTTTAACATATTTTATTAACTGTTGGCTCATATTATAAGCTCTATTTCCTATTTGGTTTTATCGAGCTTTTACATCTGGCTGAGATAGTCTTATAAATATTAATTCTTTAATATTTATAATATACTTTAATGCTACCATGGTAAATTTAATTGTAATTTTTATTTTATATATATATATATATATATATATATATATATATACAGTTATATATATATATATATACTAGCTGGATGCTAGGCGTTGCCCGGTCGTACAATACGCTTAAACATGATATTTTAATTTATCTAGATTGTCTATGTATTATATGGTCAATATTTATTATTATATTTTGCCAGGGATAATTTGCCTGGTGGACTAATTCGCAAAAGCAATAAAAATAGAATAAAAATAATAATGATACTATCGTCCATCAAATTCCATCTGTATTTGTATACAATATCACGTCAGCTGATATTTGGGTTTGACGCTGAAAGCCCTCGAAATGTTATTTCTGATTAATGTTTAGTTTTAAACTAAGCAAATGAAAAAAATGATCTGCAGCGGTTTTAAATGGTGCCTTTTCTTTTAACGTAATAAGAAAAATACAAAACTGTGAGGTACACTCAAGCTTGAACAGTAGATACTAGAAGATGGACCTGGCGTTGTCCGGTATTAAAAGTAACGTCAATTTTTTTACACAAATGAAGTAAAAAACGGAAGCTAAACTGAGACATGTGCATGCGAGTATTATGTTTTTTTTTTTCTAAAAAGTTTATTTCTTGTAAATAAAATATACTCGAGCTGAAATCAAAAACCAAAACCTAAAGACAGTGAGTCAAGTACGATAACCCAGCTTGCCACGCCTTTAAAAAGTCTTTGCAAACTTCCTGAAACCGTTTACAAATAGATAAAACTCCGATAACCTCTCAAGTGCCAACTTTTAATTTTAACCCGTTAGCAACGTTTTTCCGGATAAAAACCGATTAAAAAGTTTTCAACATGTCTGAATACGCTATATACACAATTTCAAGTCTATAGATCAAGAATTGTGTGAGTATATAGGTTAAGAAATGTCCTCACACCAAATATATAGCCTTTTATATAATAGATGCATAAAAGGCTATATGTCCGTCTGTCTGTCTTTCTGCCTCCATATTTTCAAACTCTATTTCTCCCGAAACTAAAATTTGTAGACGGGCGTTAGCGGCCTCAAATGATTGGAGTTTTTTTACGGATCGTTCTTTTATGGGTCGATAGCCGGTTAAAATAGTTTTTAAGGGGTCAAAAATGGGTCAAAATTGAAAAAATTCTTATATATTTTGTACGTTCATCTTAGTTTATTTTTAATTTTTAATCAGTTCATATGCGTATCACGTAGGTACAGTGTTAATGTCACTAGATTTGAATGATACACTTTCGGTTTCAATTCTAGCTGATGGCACCCAAATACTTTTTTTTTTATTCTTTTTAAATTGCGGCTCTATAATAATATATACAGGATCTGGACAAATCAAAATATCATATTTAATTATGTCAAAGCTGGACGCCCCCTCCCACCTCTGCTAGTATATATATATATATAGAGAGAGAGATAAAGAGAGAGAGGGAGATAGAGAGAGAGAGGGAGAGAGACAGACAGACCGAGAGCAAGACAGAAAGATCTATATGTATATATATATATATATATATATATACACACAGAGAGAGAGAGAGAGAGAGAGAGAGAGAGAGAGAGAGAGAGAGAGATAGCTATATGGAATTACTTCGATATGTTTTCTTGATGGATAAATAACTGTTCTTTGTATGTGGTACTTTTTCTTCGTTGCCTTTGATGGTAAAATTTGTTTGAGAAAAACATTAACAGAATTTGGTAGTTTGAATCTAGAAAGAGCGGTTCTCGAAAACAACAACATTTACTTAATAAATATTTACTTTCGTTTTGGGTTTATTTATTTAAAACTTCGGGTTTTCACCGATGTTTGGATTATTTAGACATATTCTTTGATTTCTAATACATAAAGACAATAGTGTGAATGTATATAAACGTGTTATATAGGGGTTTCATTGAGAGACTTTTATTATACTTAGATGATGAACGTTCTTTTGTTTACGTGTTAAGAAGTGTAAGAGTCTTAGGAGGGATGAAGAGACAGTCTTATTATATAGCTTGTTGTATCTTGGTGAGAGGGTTTATTAAGAGGGATGTTGATGTACTCAGAGAGAGATAAATGTTGTAAGAGACTAGGTAGATATTGTTCATGTTTGGAGAGATTCTTATATATTAAAATGTTCATTCCTTGTTGTGTAGAATAAGAAGGAGAAACTCTTAGAGTGAAGGGATAGTGTTCAGACAGTTCGGACATGATGATGTTGAGACGTGTATGTAAAGACATATAACACAAATATATAATACAATTGGACTTTACCTTTCAGTAGGAATCATGAGACACAAGACGAGTTTTACAAAAACATAATGGTTTATTTTTCACACGGCCGTGTTGCATCACCAAGAATTCAAAGTCTCACATTTTTCCTTGAAGTGACGTCTCGCTTCCTAGACCTGACTCCCTCCGAGTTTCTTCACTGACTGACCAACTCTAAAGTTTTTTCTAGAACTTTCTATTTTCCGTGACGACATACACATGTTAAAACATGTGCCTTCTTTCACGTGTCCTGGACATACGTGTCCAAAACTTTTCCTATTTCTCAGTAACCTATTTATCCAATATTTTAAAGACATTATCTTATAAGCTGCATTCTTTCAATTTAAAATTTCATAACAAACTTGATAGTTAACATTCTTTCCTTGAAATATTTATCTATATTCTAAACAAATGTTTGTTTTACATTTTTAAATTCTCACACGTAATCTATTTCTACACCTAGCTTACGAGGTTCGAATTCTGCCTATGCTATTTCATTTTCATTTTAAACTAAATTCTCCATTTTTATACTTACATGAAAAGGGGATAGCCCTTATCATGTAACATCGAAACCACCCTTTTGAGTAAAACAATATAGTTATTTTTTTTAAGTAAAATATTCGAATAGTACTAAATGATAAAATAACTGTATGTAGATGATCATCAAATATTTAAAAGCATGGAATGTAATAGAAATTTTTCTTAAGTAATAAAGTTTCAAAAAATCTATTCTTTTCTCTTTAAAGGGAATGAATAGTCAAGCAGTATAGAATGAACTTACTTATCAGATAAGTATTAATTAATAAATAATCTCATTATATATATATACATATATATATACATATATATATACATATATATATATTACATATATGTATGTATGCATATATATATATATATTATATTATATATATATATATATATATATATATATATATATATATATGCATATGAAAAATAGATTGCCGGTCGAAGAACCTGAACGTTCAATGTTCCGCCCGATTTACGCAGGCTTTTTCAAGACGGACCATCCCTCTTGAAATATCCCGCATAAATCGGGCGAAACGTTGAGCGTTCAGGTTCTTCCACCTCCAATCTATTTTTCATATCGTCGGATTTGATCCATCTTAACAATTATATATATATATATATATATATATATATATATATATATATATATATATATATATATATATATTATGTAAAGGAGCTTTTAGCGATTTACAAGAACATAAAAATAAAAATAAATTTTAGAAATGCAGTCTAAATTTCTAGGGTTAATACTAGGTTCAATATATAACAGGCTTACTGCTAAGAAAATTCTCTATCACAAAAATGGACTTATACTATATAACAGTCAAAAACATGACAAAATTTACCTTATTTTTTAAACATAGAATACGGAGATTATCAACTGTTTATCAAAGTAGCGGACATTTAAAAATAGGATAGATGTGAAATCTGTGGATCTCCAGTGGAAATATCACTTCCTCAATATCTAAATTGTAGAAATAATCCGGTTGCTATTTCATTTATTTAAATAATGGTTCGCAAAAACACGGATAAAAGACAAGGAGAAATCTTGATCAAGAAGACCGTACAACAGTCAGTATCTCAAATCTTAACGAAACCCCTTCAATTCGGTAAGTAACGCACATGAACCACAAATGCTAACTAACCATATAAAAAACTGCAACAAAAATAAAACAAAAACAAAGAAAGGAACATCACATAGAACTAAGAAAAATAAAACCGCAACATTTCTAATAAAATAGGCCACCTCAAAAAAAAAAACTTAATTAGCATTAATTGACGGTTTACCAAACATGTGTGAATGATCAAATAGGACGGAAAGACCTAGGAGGGAAAGCACTAACCAGACCTCTACTAGATAAATGCAACGAGGACTAGGAACCTTAGATAGGCTTGTTGCTAACCAAATTCTAACTGATCGCTGTCAATGAGCAGTTAATAGTAAGCGGATGTTGCGATAATGCAAATCTATTGCAATAGTTAATTGAAAGAGACGAAGAGTACTAGAAATTTTGGAAAACTTGTATTTACCCATACTCCAGGGAAAACCACCAGTAATTTTCAGTGAAAAGTAAATAAATATATTGTATATATATGTACATATATCTATTTATTTAATTACATAAATATTTTTTATATCGCTACACTTGTCATTATAATGTTTCAGTCAATAGTAATAAATGACTAAGGACAACCTCAGGCGATAATAGTCTTTAACTTTAACAGTTCATATTTGTAATTAACTGGACTTCACGGAACAAACTTTCAGAAAATACATTGCGAAGATCGCGTAAAATCGTGACCATCGTCATAGATGTCCTGTCAGCTGAAAAATCACGTCATCGCCATAAGTTCTAGCAAGCAAGATAAGTGGAGCACAGACTGTCCATAATGAGCAGACATTTTTTACAGAAAGCTCTGATCCCCATCTGGCATCAATTGTGATGGATGGCTCTCGTCTTGGTGAGGCCCCGTGTTTTGACAAGCTTCTGGGTTTGACCTTTACTCCTGATCTGAAATGGAACACGTACATCAAGTCTGTTGCCAAGGTCGCTGGAAAGATGGTGGGATCCTTCTACCGCTCCAGAAGATATCTCACTACTGATGCAATTCTCTATCTATATAAAAGCCAAGTAGTCCAAAGATGGAGTACTGCTGTCACATCTGGGCAGGAGCTGCTAAAAACAGCCTATCCTGCCTTGACAGAGTACAAAATAGACTTCGTGGCTTAGTGGGGGATGACCTTTTCTCTACCCTGCAACCTCTCTGCCACAGAAGAGACGTTGCGAGCCTATCCTTGTTTTATCGTTATTTCCATGGCAGGTGCTCGTCTGAACTCCAATCTCTGGTCCCCCCCTCGCCAATCTTTCACGAAAAACACCCGTCTAGCTGAATCCACTGTGCAAAATTTCCCCCACTCTATATCTCTGCCTAAATCAAAACGCGGATTCCATGAACAAAGCTTCTTTCTTAGAACTGCACGCATGTGAACTCTGTTCCGTCTGCCTGCTTCCCTCCGGACTACAACTTGGATGTCTTCAAGTCCAACGTTAACAAATTCCTAATGAACCGCCCCCTTAAGTAAACACTTCATCAAATCTCCACACTAACGTAATGTACTTGCAATAACCCTTATCTCTGAGTGGCTTCCGGGCCTTGATAAGTGGTGATCACTGTTTTAAAATAATAAAGCGTTAAAAAACTTCAAAATTGGATTAAAAAAGATAAACATAATACTTTGTAGTGAAACGCATCCAATATTAATAATAAAAATATTAATAATAAAAAACGAATTGAAAGGGAGAAAAGTTGTTAAAAAGTGTAAAAAGAAAAGGAATACGATTTGATTTGTACGAAACTAAAGTTTATTCAATAGAAATAAATAAAAATGAACAATAAATATTTTATAAATCAAAAAAAGAATATTTTAAAAATCAAAATTGAAAACCAAACGATAAATTAGTTTAACTGAAATACGAACAATAAATTAGTTTAACTGAAATAAGGACAATAAATTAGTTTAACTGAAAAACGAAGAATAAATTAGTTTAAGTGAAAAAACGAACAATAAATTAGTTTAACTGAATAACAAAGAATTAGTTTAACTGAATAACAAACAATAAGTTAAAAATTAAATTCAAACAAATATTAGTGTAAACAAAGTTACTTAGGCAGAAATATTTCAAACATTAAATATTAAAACTTTTTCAAAAATCTATCGTAGACTTTAATTAAAAGTTTGAATTTTTCTTTTTCTGATATTTTTTTTTACTAATATTGTCATTCTCTTTGCGACACAAATTGTTTATAAGGGAATTCGATGAACTCCATATCAGCATTTTTCAATTTACTGAACAGTGTGACCTTCATCACAAGAGTCAACATAAAATAATCGATTTTGATCGGCCAAAATATTTAAAATTATGTACATGGCTAATTTTCTCTGATGAATCTAATGTAAAAAAGAATTGCATTTTGTAAGTTTGTTTATAACTATATAATTATATACGACACAATTATTAGTAATATCAGTTGGGTAGAGCAGATAACCTCTGTTAATACCCTGAAAGTAGATGTTTGATTCAGCTATTTCTTCAACAGCCTCTCTCCAGGATATTAAATTTTTGCAGCTATTGCATTTCAGTTTTTTGAAAACTGCATGACAGCAATAACCTGCTAAGTATAATATAACAGGAAATACTTCCTTGCATTGATTAACATCATCTTCTATTACATCTATGTTAAATTTATAAACATGTAACTCTTGCTCCCTTGTCATTTCATCCCAGTTAGTTTCTTTTTAAAATTTTCAATTCAATAGTTCGATTATTAATTGGTAAGCTCAATTTTAAACCTGACAACATTCTGAGTTTTTTTCACATTCATACACCTGACGTATCGATATATTATACTGATCTCCACTAAGTTGTCGATACTGGCCAAACCTTTCCTCGAGGTTATCCGTGTGAAACTTTCCTGGTAATATATACACCATGTTCAGTACATTTATACAATATTTAGTCAATTCTAAAATTACGTAAGTAGTATGGTGCAAAGCAGGATATTTTTCCTTTGTTAACTTACCAATTCTTTCAGGAATGCTATTCCAAGTTTCTAACCAGTCACAAAACACATTTAAGAAACTATAATTATTACTATTTAATGTAAGTGGATTAGCATATTTATTAAGAAATCGACAACCTTTATATGGTGTTTTCACATTCAGTATTGTCCACCAAATATAAAATATTTGAATGTATTCTACGATTTCTGCATAATTTGGCAAGCATTCCTGTTTTTCCTAAGGTTAACAAACATTGATTAGTATATTCGAAGTTTTCATTTCCTGTTCTTCGATGTCCATTTTTTTTCATGTTTTCCATCAAAATCTGCAGAGTATTTTCCTCTGTTACATGTTTAGGAATTCTATACTCCCCTATAGCACTCATTTCCACATCACTACAGAATACTCTAACGGTCAAGTCCGGTTCAATCACCATAGACATTTTTATTTTGGGGCATGGGCATCTCTTTATATGGCATATAATGATGGTATTGTCTTGCCTAATAGAAGTCCAATAATTTTTACCTATAAACGTTATTTTATTTCTAAATCATCAATATTATGGAAAGTTTTACGTTTTCGTAACTCTAACTCGTCAGCAACACTTTCACATAATGCACTCTTAAGAGAAGAATTTTCTAAACGCATTTTCTTTGCGTTAGGAGACTCTCTAAAAGTGGTTGCTGACGATAAATAGGAGGGACAGTTTGGTAATATTCGAGGAATAGCACCATCCTTGCGATAGGGATTTTTTAATTTAACACTAATTGTCTTTCCAGTCCTTCATCAAATGCCGATGCCTCTCGCCGTATGTCTTCGTGTCGAAAATGAAGTTCACATACCTAAAGAAATTATTTAAAAGAAAATTGTACCATGTTTGACTTAATACCAAAAAAAAGAAAATTACATGACAAAAAATGATAAAATAAAAAAATAAGGTAACTGTGCAGAATTAGTCCACCCTCGAAAAATCCTTTTAAATTACCACTTATATAAGTTTTCGGGCGTTTAAAATTACGGCAAATTAGTAGTTTACAAGATATAAAGTGATGTTACTTAAAAAAAAGGGAGGATAATTTAACCTAAAATGACCACCCACTTTATGGCAATTTTTATTTTTTACATGGGCAACGAGCAATTTTTTTTAATTACATTTTCGCCTCAAACAAGGCGAAGTGCCTTTTTGATGTAGGAATGAACACAACTAAACGTAAAATGAGCACCTACAGTTGACCCCCTCTCCCCAACAAAAATTCTGTTTACACTTTTTGAAAGGGGGTGCTCATTTTACGTTAAATTTTTATAGAAAAGTGAACCCCCATTTTTTAAAACTAACATTTTTTCATATCTTGGAAACTATTCATTTGCCGTAATTTTAAACGTTATTTTCGTTTACAGCGCCACTAGCAGTATCAGAATTTCGGGGGAATTTTTTACAACCCTAACACAAAACTGCGAGTAACATATACAAAACACGTAATTTCTCCGTTTAAAGTGGGTTGTTTATTTTCTTTATGGAATATACTTCCAAAATAAACTATTAAAATTGTTTAAAAAATAATAGAAATATTATTTTTTTTATTGCCGGCATTTTGTAAACACTTTTATTAAATTAAAAAATAATATTTCTATTATTTTTTAAACAATTTTAATAGTTTATTTTGGAAGTACATTTTCCAAAATTCTGATGCTTATAGGGCCACGACATTTTCCACAAATAATTATTAATGCGCTTTTGGGATAACAAAACTGTCATAAACTTTTTAAAAATGTTTAATCTATTTCACGCTGATATAAATATTGCACAGTAAAATAGTTGAACTAAAAAGATAAATGAGTTTTCTTATTTAGAATTATTTAAACAAGGAATTCCGTTTTTACGATATCGCTTTTATTAATTTTTTAGGTTAAAGTACATAATATTTTCATCATACTCCCCATTTTAAATAAGTTTCTATATAATAATTTATTATTTCAGCACATAACTTAAATTACATGTAAAATTTATTTTTATATACATACTTTCATTTTTATTCTAAAATACGTTCTAAAAAAATAAATAGATAAAAATAAAAAGGCGCATTTTTTTTTTTTTTGTTTTTTTTTTAGATATCTCAAACATTTTAACACTAACTGTGCTGTATTTAGATGGAGAAAAATCCTTTCTTTTTATTTCATTAATCCACTGGTAAATTATTTCCTTTTTTTGGGGGGGAAATGAAAACACTGTAACTTTTGGTCCATTTTCGTAGTTACCTCGGCATTTTGGAACTATACATCTCGACGGCATGTTTAAATTTATTTAACCCTTCAAAACTTTAAACCAACTTCCGGTTTAGTCATGGGACACGTGACCATATGTCAACAGACCGATGTTCATGATGTCACCAGACTAAATTATAGTCGTCGCTAGGCCATCATATTACGGTAGCCACGGTAAAATGGTGGTATTCAGTAAAAGAGAAAAAAAAAGGAAAAAGGAGAAGACAAAGAGGAAGAAGAAAAAGAAGAAAAAAGAAAAAATATATGAACTAAAGATGTCTTCGTCCGCTACGTTTCGTTTCAGAATAAGACAAACTTGTCAGAAATATTTTACGAGATGAATCCCAGTCCCAAACACCCCCCCCACACATATATATATATATATATATATATATATATATTCTTATTTATATTTACTTCGTCAACCGAACCATCACATATAAGGACAACAGGAATTCACTTCACAGTACCTTACATTTCTTCTTCTTCTTCTTCTTCTTCTTCTTCTCATCTATACACAATCTTTCTAAAGTCATTATATAAATTACATAAACTTCAATGTCTCGGAAAATCCGTAATCAACATGTGTCAAATTTAAACTCTGTAAAATATCTTTCTTGCAATTAAGTCACTATTATACAGGTATTATTTGGGATGTCTGGAAGTTATGAAACTGCACTCTTCAGAATTACTATGCATATTAAAGTACCATTCATTTTACAGCTTATGACATCTGTTAAATTGACCGAACGAATGCTTACATCGACATATATGAAAAGAAGCTTCGTGGATATCAACAGACGATAAAATGACCCGTGACTCTTGTTACCAATCAGTCATAACAAAAAAAGCTAATCAAAAATCGTTATAGGTTAAGAGTTTACTAGATGGATTAACCTTATTCGACTGGTAAGAAACATTAATCATTAAATGTGAGAAGTAAGAGAAAAACTAAGGGACAACTAGTGTCGCGTGGAGGTAAGTTTCTACTCTTCATCATCTTATGGAGATGATGCTCATCTTTTTAAAAGTTTTCTGGTAAACAACTTTTATTACTTCTTGGGTGTTTCAAATCTAGATTAGTTGAGATTGTGCGAACTTCTTACCCTGATGAAGCTATTTTTAGCGAAATATTGGACTTACAACAACAACAACAACAACAACAACAACAACAAAGTAAATAAAAATGATCTTATCAATATTTCCGGCACTTCAAAGTTTTCAAATTTCTCATTTAAATTTTATTCAAAATAAGTATCTTTTAAAACTGTGTGACCAGTTTTCATTTTAAATTTCCCGCTAGAAGCTGGGGCAAGACACACGTGAAACCACTGGGACAGCACGTATATTTCTCTTCTCTTCTACTGCGAGAAATCACCTCCTCCATAACACCAAAATGAAGAAAAAGAAAAAAAATGACGGACCGGACATCATAACCTGATAATACTATTTTTTAGCGAAATATTGCACTTACAAGAAAAAAAATTATTTCCGACTCTTCAAAGTTTTCACATTTCCCAGTATCATTTGTTTTTATTTGAAAATGGAGATTAACGTAAAAAATGGGAATTGTAACGAAACAATCAAGGAAAAGTAGGATTGAACATTTTGCAAATATCTCAATAAATTTCATAGCTGAACACCTATTTGCAAATTCAATATGAGAAGTTCGAGTCGAGAAATACACAAAATTTCACTTTAAAAGGATAATTTCATCAGGTGATACTCGATGAAACTGATTGACACATTAAAGAACGTTTTGGGTTTATAAATGCAGGGAAAGAGCCATAGTGTGATAAGATGGACTAAATTTGTGAACCAATTTATTATAGAACAATTTAAAGTCGATGAAACAGTAAAATTTACAATGCTATAACTATTTTAAAGACAAGATTCTATTTAAAGTCTCAGTCTCGTTGGTATCAGTAGCAGGACGATACTCACTTTTGCATAATGAATACTGTATTTAAATGGAAAAGTTGGAGTGACACCTAAGAGTTAGAGGTGACCTTAAACAGACATCGCTAAACTACGTTAATCGATCTATCAACTTCTTTGAGCAAAATATACGTATCTGCATGGAGAAATTCAATGACGTATCTCTGTTTCTGACGTATGTCCATAAAAAGGGTTGCTTTTTTAGAGTTTTACATCGTCAATATCTGAAACAGAGAGATGGAAATTTCAGGTCATGAATGCATGAGTTCAGTCATTATAATAATGTAATTTGCGATTCCCTCTGATCTATTAGGGCGGAATAAAAAAAAATAGGAAGCATTATTTTTGGAACGATCTTCGTCTATATTGGATAAAATATAATGGAATGGCCAACTTCAAAACCCGATCTAAACCCGATGGAAAGTATACGGACATTTGTAAATATGACATGAGTTGTAAATAATATAAGAGTAGGGTCTATCGGAAGCAATCATAAACATCGTTTCGGAAATTGAGTTTCTTAAGTAAAGGAAATTAAGAAAATCAAAGAATGATGGATTGTTGGCTTTTATTGAGACGAAAAGTCCTGATATTAAGATGTCACTTCTTCAAAGAATTGTCATGTTTTTATTTGTCGATTTTATCATAACTATACAGTGATAATAGTTTTCTAACAAAAATATATACGCTTTCCCATTCTCTATATCTGTGCCTTAATCTAAACGGAGATTACATGAACGAAACTTCTTTCTCAGAACTGCCCCTCTGTGGAAAATTGTTCTGCTGGCGGGCTTCCCGATTGAATATAACATAGCAGCCTTCAAATCCAACGTAAACAAGTTCTTGTTGAGCCGTTCCCATAAATAATCAAATCATATCCAATCCACACTGTGCCTTTAAATATAAAAGACATCATGTGTCCTTCGTATTATTATTATATGTTTTATTATACCAATTAATTCTTAAATTCAACCGTCGTTTTATTTCATTCATTTCTTTACTAATCAACATTAATTAGGTTGCTTTGGTTGAAAATCTATTATCATTGGTCGGTAACGATTCAGTGATTTGCAAATACTAGTTCGGTGTTTACTTTCATTGAATTTAGCAAACGTTCATAACCAGTTGCTGTGAATAAATTTAAGAAATTTAGCCATGGGAAATTGTGAAATAACTATTTTTTACTTGGAGTCATCACTTATCAAGGCCTGAAGGCCACTCAAGAATAAGAGGTAATGAATGTTAGGTGGTAGTCTAGTAATCATTAATAAAGTATAATGAACGGATACAGTTTACTTCTATAATAACGATGGGCATAAAATCTTGTATTGAGAAAATCAATCAACCTTTTAAAAGTGGCTGGTGGTGTTGCCTTAGCTGCAGCATGAATCCGTTTTAGACGAAACTTTACGTTCATTTGTATAAACAAGTTGATTAATGATAGACCAAAGTTTTATATTTGATTTAAATTTTAAAAATATAAAGGTCAAGTCATCAACTTTGTTCCTTAAAGGCTTTCTAAGAACGCTTGATAGGCATGTGTAGAATGAGTATTATCATGTAAATAAAACAAATGCTTTAGTAGATAAAAAATATAGCCAAGCTAGTAGAGCAGCAAATTGCAATATGTAGCAGGTTTAAATTGTACTTTTTCAGGTACTTTTATATAAAGAACGAGTCTACCTCCAATGATACCCAGCCATATTATGACTCTTCCCGTTTTTGTTGCCATCTGATACGTTGGTGACGTTCTTCTTCGGAATACGACCAATCTTTTGCCCAGCTAGGAGGGGTATCAAAGATAGCATGAATCTCATCAGTGAAAAGGAATTCACCCATATTCAGCTTCATTTATTTATAAGTTCAATTGATTCTCAAATTCTTGTCTTTATGTAAGATGAGGTTTTGTATGTGGAACTTTCACAGAAGCGATTCTTTCAAGAATTACATTTTTTTTATTTATTTGGGTATGTCAGAACACCCAGTAGCTGTGAAGATTGATTTGCTTGAGTTTCCAGGTTTTCTCCAAAGTTGACGTCCAATATTCTTCAAATCTCTCTTAGATATTCCAGCATTTGATTGTTTCTTCTTTGCGGAAGGGTTCTTCAGAACGCTTTTACTTATTCATATGAAAACATATTTTTCAGACAATTACTGCATGGAATATTCTTTAGACGCGTTCTTCATTATAATTTCGTTTAACCTTCATTCAGTGATTCTGAACGCTTTATTGTTGTTTAAAGTAAAAACGCTATTAGCTCTGTCCTGAAATGAGAAAAAAAATTATGCAAACTTTTCACAACAATACGGATAAAAACGAAACCATATTATCTTAATGTGTCAGAATTGCCATAAAACAATTTCTGAAATTGCTTACCAAAATGATGAGAAATTTAATTTTTATCAGAAAGCTATTTGAAACAGAGCATGGACGCACGTATGGTACCAGCAGCAGTAAATGACCGAGCTATATGCGAGGTGACGTCACAGTGAAGAAGGAGAAAGATTATAAGAAAATAAAACGTGTTAGAGAGGACCTGGCCCAAGAGCGACAGAAAAATACGCTTGCTAAACATGGCCGGACAGGGAGAGAGTACCCCGTTGTTAAGCACATTTAAGTCCGAGAGGACAAAGAAAAAGAGACAAGGCGTTATTCTGCGAAGTATCTGTAAATAAATGTCAGTTGTTTCACGAAAAAAATGAGTCTAATATTTTCCTTGTTTTTGTTTCTAAAGTTATCAGAATGGCTTCTTACAACGTTACATATTGTCACTGGTTGGAGTGTATATTGAATGATTGTCGAAAGTGGATGTTGAGTTTACTATCGACAGCCACATAACTTTCGTTTCCCTTATCTTGTCCTTTAATCCCCAAATTCCGAGAGAGATGTTTCTTACGAAGAATAAAAAATTGTTGTTTTGGACCTAGAATCTATTCCAGCTAACACTTATTGTTTGTAAGATTTTAAAATTGAAGTAGTATTTTAGCTCCTTATATCAAGTGGCTTATGCTTTTTCTGAAGCGATTTCTATAAAAAAAATCTTGTCAATGATTGTATTCCTTTTTCTTTGAAATAAAAATTTATTTTATGTTTATAACTTTATATTACTTTTTTTTACTATCATCCCCGTATGGCATTTAGAAATTTTTCTCAGTGTCTTTTTTCCATCCACATTCTGAAAAGAAGACATAGTTGTTTTAATACGATTGTAATTTAAATTTGATTAAAATCGGATATAAGTATTTGATGAGCAAATGGAGTTGTCTCCCCTAATACCTTTGGAGATATGAATTTACCACGTAGAAATTGGGGATTACTTCCAATTTCTTCTCTCGATAATTTTATATGATTAAACTTTTATCAAAAAAGTATACAACTGAAGTTTTAATTTCCGTCTCAAAGCTTACTTGGGGTTAGTACTTATTCAAGAGAACTGCCATTGTCTTCTTCAGTAAAGATTTACACATACACATAGTTTTAATTTTTATGTAGATTCTCCATCCTTCTTTCCTATATGGAAGCCACACATACATTTATAGCTATGTATATAAAATACTTTTGATAAAATACATAAAGCATATTTAAGTCATATTTTTTATTCAATACATCAATCAAAATTAGACAATAATTGACCAAAACAAAATTAATTTAGTATAACTAGATTAGGTGTTCAAATTGAGATTTAAACCTGATCGATTTTTTTCGAGATTCGAAGTTTCCATCCATTGCTTTATCTACAAGTTCTGATATATAACAATTTTACTGATCACAGTTCTCAACCCACAAAAGCATATATAGATAAACGGTTTCACTGCATAAAGATAAGTGAGTGTCTTTAGACAGACAAATGCTTCAAACTGAGATTCAAATCACATCGATTTTTCGACAGTCGAAGCTTCAGTCAATTGTGTCACTTATACAAAAAATGTGTCTATTCTTTATTGACAAAAAACTTTGCCTTATACATAATAATTGTTCATTATATACAATAAAATGTTATTATAAATAATAACTTTCCATGATACAGTATATCTTTGCATTATACATAATAACTTTTCATTATACACAATAAAATGTTATTATAAATAACTTTTCATTGTGCATAATAACTTTTCATTTTTCATAATAACTTTGCATTATACATAACTTTGCATTACACATAATAACTTTTCATTAGGCATAATAACTGGCGAGTTTACTAATTACAGTGTATGCCTCACGAAAGAGAAATTGATAACACAATGTCATCCACAAACTCACTGTGTCGCTGCATTACAGTACTTTAGTGTGGATAAGAAGGCAATTGTTTCAAGCTCAGATGGAAACCTGAACGCTTTTTCGACAGTCGAAATTTTTATCAGTTGTGAAAATGAATACGGAAAATCTTACTGTTTATATAAACAATAGTAGCTGTCAAAGAATACTTTATTTTATTTTACAGAGAGAAGTGGATTTTTTTATTTATTAAAATCGCTCCGCATAAGATGTAATCGTTTGATGTGAGGACGTAACGAGAATGAAAATGATTGTCGCAAAGATAGGCAGTCCCTATTGAGCATAGTCTGGAAAAGCGCAAGGGAATAGATACGAGGAAAACATTCAGCTGGAAGAGAGTCTTACAAGTCTGTAGTTCTTTAAAAGCAGATACTGATATAGAGAGCTGTATTACATTGATGTTGTGTAGCAGGGGCTCATATTGGGGACATATATAACGTGACTCATAATACAGACATAACGATAGTGATCATGAGGGAGATAAGACATTTATATATATTACATCATGACGACGACTGTGACAATTTTTGGAGGTTTCATATTAATACGGACCGGGAGATATGATGCAAATTCTTTACACAGAGGAGGGGAAGACACATAATCTTGGAAGGATTGTACAAAGTTCGTTACAAGATGATAATAAACACATTTACCTTTTCTGTTGTAAGAAATGACGACACAAGATAAACGGTTACAAACATAGTTGGTTTCTTTATTCTTCAACCGGCCGATCGGTGACGTAAGGAATTCAAACTTTGATTTACAAGGTCTATTTTTCCTTCCTTCGCTTCTAAGGGGCTCTCCTCTCCAACAGCCTCTATCTTATCAACTCTAACTCATCAACTCTTGACTTTCAACTCTTACTCATTAACTCTTGACTGACAACTGACTTCTAACTTAAAACCCTTAGATTCCTATATTGATAAATCTTGTTTATGACGTCAGAAATGTGGTTTTCAAACGTGACTAATTTTCACGTGGCTTTACATATGTTTGTCCAAACACACTTTTGGCAAACAAAAGAATCTTCAATTCTAATTCTAACCTATTTTTAAACAATATATTTTTAATTTGCATTGTCCATTCTTTTAACTGACATATTTAATATTCAGATTTCTAAAAGAATGGGCAATCGATTCTTTTTCCGACATAAACAATATTTAACTATTTCTAATAGAATAAACAATGGACTTAATTTCTAACATGCCATTTTCCATTATTATCTTTAACACTTGCTTACAGGGTTCGATTCTAGCCTTATCCTAATATCATTTTCACTTATCTAGTATGTCTTCTTACTTACATGAGAAGAGACAGCCCTTTCATGTAACACTCATGGAGACCGTTAGACTAATGAGTCAAATAAACTGTTAAAAAGGAACACATCAGGCAATTATGAAGAACACATTCAATGATAGTATTTATGGAAAACAACTGAGTTTCATAAGACAGATGTTGTGAAGGAGAAAGATGTGTCCAATCAAAGTACAGATACGTTTCTGCACCTTATCAACAACCTTCAAATGGGAGAGAAATTCACCAGCTCAAATATAACAACTACATTTTACATAGTCAGTAAATAGTAAATTTAATTATTATTACAATTATCGCAAATTGCAGTTTTGTCAGGAATTCAATGAGCTATCTCTGTTTCTGATATATGCCCCATGACAGGGATTACTTTCTTAGAGTCTCATACCGTCAATATCTGCAATAGAGATGAAACTTTCAGGTCATAAATACATGAGTTCAGTTATCATAGCAATGCAATTTGCAATCCTCTCTGGTCCATTCGAACGGAATAAAAGATAGGAGACTTTACTTTTTGAACACCTCTCTTATAAATAGAAATATATATATATATATATCTAGAACCTATAGCTATCGTGCTTGTAGGCAGTGTATTGAGGACCTGTTTGTATAAAGTACAAAAGAAATTTAGAGATACATGACATTTGATATATTCAAAGGAGTTGAAATTAAATTATGAACATACAGGGACATATTCTACATTTCTGGATTTGAATATACAAAAAGTGAAGATGGAATATTTATATAATGTTTTATTTTCATATTCTTCGTATGCTGCATGAAAACACGTGCGTATATACATTGACAGGGACATCATGTCAGTATTTCTTAGAATAGCTTGCGTTACTGCAAGATTAATAGATTTTATAACCCCGGTTGCTGCTTTAATAATACGGATGATTAAACAAGACGAAGATAAGAATAGTATATTAAGACAACAAAATAAGGCGCCATTTTGATGCTTTAAGTCATATCAAATTAATCAAAATACATGATTAGAAAAATACAAAACTATATATATATATATATATATATATATATATATATAAGTGAACGTGTCTGTGTATGTGTCTGTCTGTGTGTCTGTGTACATTTCCCTACGCAATAACTCTGTCAATTTTTAGGCTACAGACTCGAAATTTGATATACCGAGTACTGAGATTTGGGAAAATCCATGAGATTGGTTTGCGACAAGAAATTTGGCTGTTAAGGGATCAAAGTTCAATGATTTGACCTTTAAGAACTCTACGAAACTCCTTCGACAATTTTGGGCCTAAACACTTGAAATTCTAGATATAGGTTCCGTGGACATGGATCTAACTTAATAACTTGATTTTAGCCCAAAACAATAAACGCTAACCGATCATAATAGGGGTCAAAGTTAAAAAAATTGACCGTTTTTTTTGTTTTGTTTTGTTTTTTTTTTGCTTAGCATACACCTCCAAACACCCGGTCAACGCCGGGCACCCATGCTAGTATATATATATATATATATATATATATATATATATATATATATATATATATAAGTGAAAGTGTCTGTCTGTGTACATTTCCCTACGCAATAACTCTGTTAATTTTCAGTCTACAGACTCGAAATTTGATATACATGGTACTGAGATTTGGGAAAATCTTTGTAATCCATTTTGGGTCATAAATTTAGCTGGTAAAGGGTCAAAGTTAAATGGTTTGACCTTTGAGAACTCTACTAAACTCCTCCGCCAATTTTGGGTCTAAACACTTGAAATTTTAGATATAGGGTTCTTGGACATGGATCTAACTTAATAATTTGATTTGCGCCCAAAACAATAAATGTTAAGGGGTCATAATAGGGGGCAAAATTAAAAAAAAAACTTTTGACGAAGGCGACGGATTTTCACAAGATTAGTTTCGTTTTATAGCTCGACTCTTTAGAATTAACTAAAATCATTAATTTCTTCACCCTCAACTGGGCACTTTTCTACAGGGAGGGGTCGCTTTTTTCGCCGATATTTTCCAAAGTCATCCCCTCTTTTCGATTGCCTAGACTTAATTTAAACCTACGTCACTTCTGGTTTGGCGGTGGTCGTAACAGCAAAAACGTAAGGTTTTCCCCGTTCTTTTTCTTCTTCACGGTACGGGTTCGAGCCTGTTTTTCTACTACTTTTTTTGTTTTGTTTTTCTCAACACACACCTCGAAACACCCGAGCAACGCTGGGCTGAAATGCTAGTATATCTATAAAAGCGAACGTGTCTGTCTGTGTACATTTCCCTACGCTATAACTCTGTCAATTTTTAGTTTACAGACTCGAAATTTGATATACCGAGTACTGAGATTTGGGAAAATCCATGGAATCGGTTTGCGGCAAGAAATTTGGCTGTTAAGGGATCAAAGTTCAACGATTTGAGCTTTGAGAACTCACCAAACTCCTCCGACAATTTTGGGTATAAACAATTGAAATTTTAGATATAGGTTCCTTGGATATGGATCTAACTGAATAACTTGATTTGAGCCCAAAACAATAAATTTTAAGGGGACATAATAGGGGTCAAAGTTAAAAAATGACCTTTTTTTTTTTTGCCCACCATACACCTCCAAACACGCGGGCAACGCCGGGCACCCATGCTAGTATATATGTAAATTCTAAAACAAACTATATATATATATATATATATATATATATATATATATATATATATATATATATATATATATAAGGCACTATATCTGTCTGTCTGTCTTTCTGTCGACATTTTTTCATCTTTATCTCTTCCGGAACTAAAAGTCGCATACCGGCACTAGAGACCTAGCGTCGCGTTGATTATTTATTTATAACGCAAATAAAAAAAATCATCTTTATAATTAAATAATCAACGCGACAATAAAACGTACTGTTTTACTGTGTACGTTTTCAGCGTCCCAATTGTTTTTTTTTTCACGTTTAAATTATCCAAATAAACAATTGTTGATACTTTCTGCATATTTTTACATCGTTCATTTCCGTATTACGTTGAAGTTATTTTAACGCAATTTTCTTACAAATAAATCTACTTTAGCGCGTTGACCACCATAAGAGCATTTTACAACGGAGATTTACCCACCGTCTTCCTTTTTTTTTAATTTATTCTCCATTTTTTATATACGTTTCTTAAAAAAAACATTCATACAGTTTCTGCTACACTACAAACATAGATAAAAAAAACTTGAAAATGTATTTTTTAATTTACGTTTCAAATAAATAATCAATGCGACAATAAAACGTATTGTTTTACTGTGTACGTTTTCAGGGTCCGAACTATTTTCTTTTTTTCGCGTTTAAATTAAAAGATATATAAAAATTTGAATTTAACTTTAAGTATAATTGTATCTGTTCAGTGCACATTTACCTATAAGTATGGCAAGCCACTTATTCAATTGCTGTTAGTTGTTTTTAAGAATAAACAATTATAAACTAAACGACTCATAGAAATCTATATTCTTCTTTACATTTTAATATACTTTCATATAAATGTTTCTGTTATGTCACAAAAAACTATTTTCTTTACGTCACAAGTGTCACGCTCATACATTAATTCCATAGCTAATATAACATACTGACCTAACGGGTTACGGGTAGTCTAGTATATATATATATATATATATATATATATATATATATATATATATATATATATATATATATATATATAAAATCACTAACGCGAAAATTAAATATCGAAATAATTGCACACAAAGATTAAAATTACTAGAAGTAATATTAATTTAAGAATACAGCCGAACATTAACAAAGTAGCTGTTAACATTTGTACTAATATATTAAATATATTTAACAAAAAATTAATATGCAACTAAAATATATATATATATAATAACTTATAGTTAAAAAAATAGAATAATTGACTTCACCATACCCTTTTTATTCTGCCCTTCCTTACAGACGACTTAAATCAAAATAACTGAATAAAATTAAACCAATAAATAAAAACCAAAATAAAATTAATTACACATGAAAAAAAAGCAGCAGAAAAAACGCCTCTTTAACAACAACAAATTTGCTCCTGACGACGATCAATTATTGAAAGCACAATAGGAAAATGGCTGACAAAAACATCATTCGGCAACATAATACACAACTTACTAACTGAAACGAGGAAAAGGGCTCGGTAAATCGAGAAAATAAGAGAAAAATAAAGAAGATATTTAAAGCCTACTTTCGATTCAAAAATTAATAACGAACTTTTTGATATAGTCAGTCATGTCTATGCGAGCGACTACATGAAGGTTAACTAATTTGCATGTTTCTTTAAAAAACTAGTGTTAATCAATTACTTATTAATTATTCATGTTTTCTTATTAGATGACTGGTTTTATTTTACTATTAAGCTGAATTTTTATGCATAGTATATACTCTGCACATTTGCGTAGAATTTAAAATGAAAATGTTCTAACATACGGAAATAAAACTGACCTTGTCAGTGTGTGTACGAAAATCCTCTACAAACCCCTCTCTAAATATTTGGTATACAGAGTTGAAATTTGATATGTAGTGTATTTGAACATGTAGCACATTTTCGATTTGGTATATAGCCGTTTAAATAGCTGATAGGAGGTTAAAATTTTAAAAACGAACATTGACTTTGGCATTGCGTAAGTTTACTATACCTGTTTTTTTCTACGCATGCGCTAATTAAAAGTTAGAGGTTAAACAACGTTATTTTATGAATTTAGGTTATACGCTGAATGATTAGGTGGAGCACTAAAAGTTTTGGCTTCAGTTATAGCCGATGGCACCTAAGTCATTTTTTGTTTTTACTTTTCGAAATCCTACTACATATTGAGTACAATATCGGTAGAGATTTAGCTCTAGCATACAAAATCTGCATGAATTAAAATATAATATGTAAACGTATGTTACGACCGGACCACGCCGAGCGGCTTGAAAGCGTGTCTGTGTTCAGAAATGGCCGTGGGAACATTGGCATGATTTTCTCTGCTCACCAATTAATGGAAAAATGCAAAGGGCAATAGATATCCTTGTACCAAGTTTTTGTTGAGCCCACTAAAGTTTGTGACACCATCTATCATGATGCACTTGGGATTATCCTTGGAAATGCTTTACAAGTTGCATCAGCACATGGAGGCCCGCGTGAACATTAATAGCATATTATTTGAACCAATACCAATAAACAATAGAGTAAAGCAGTTTGACATATCAGCACCTATACTTTTTAATTTACTTTGCCACAATTTTTGTGTATGCTTTTAAAGTTACTGATGTTGAGGTTTCTTTGCATTTTCGAGCTTCTGGAAGGCTATTCAATCTTCGTTCGATGTTTGAGTGAACATTCAAAAACCTTCAACGCTATCACTTGTATGCAGATGACACAGATCTTGTTGCACACACAGGGGAGGACATGCAGCTTACCATAGATCAATTATCAAAGCTCGCAAAGCTTTCGGCATGACCATTGGCTTCAGAAAACCCGTTATTATGTATTCAACTGGTGTGTCATCTGTGGCATAATCGCGTTGACATATCGGTTCTCGTCAGATCACCGATATTAAGCAACGTTGAGCCTGGTTAGTACCAGATGGGTGACCATTTGGGAATTGTTGGCGCTGTATGTGCTCTCCGCTTATCCCGGCGTTTGTTTCTAGTTGTCCTGTACATTCACTTTACTTGCTACTAGTATTTAATAACCTCGACTCAGAAGATGTGTGGTTGGAGATTGCGCACCTCCTACCACAAACATTTCACGCGCAGGCACCTCTTCGTGGGTATCCATAGTTTGTCAAAGACTGATGGAACCCGTCATATGTCGAACCAACTATTCTGGTTGACGGGAAGAGATTGAAGACCACTGATATCTTTAAATATCTTAGTAGTTTGCTGAGTAGAGATGTAACCTTAAATGCTGAAATAACTCACAGAATAGCCCAAGCTAGTTCTGTTTTTGGTAAGCTTGAAAGACGTATCAACAAAAACTTTCATCAAAAGCGCATCCATAAAATACTGAACATCAATTGGAAGTCATTTACTCCTGACACTGACATCTTTGAACAATTCAACAACCATACCATAAAAATAAGTATTATCAAAACTCAAATTCGTTGAATTGGGCACTTTGTTAAGATGAGATATGAAAGGATGTCAAAAAACGGCTTTATGGTGAGTTTTTCATAGGTAAGAGACTGGAGCATAACCCAACCAAAAAGTTTAATGGTTGCACTGAGAAATGACCTTAAGATGATGGAAATCGATGTCAGTAACTGAGAAATTCGAACTGTGGATCGAAACACGTAGAGAAAATTAATCATTGAAGGGTGCAGAAACTTTAAGGAACATCGTGTTAAGCATGCAGTATTGCAACGTACTCATCAGAAAGCAGGGTGGATCTGCAATTTCTGCCGACTTTCAAGAAAAAGTATACAATCCGTGGCAGATTATTTTTATTTAAAGCTGGCTTGTAGAACTATGTGAGGTCACAGAAAGTTAAACAAGAGCAACAATTTTATGAGGATGTGCTGTCACCACGATCATCCAAGTATTTTTTCTTGTAGAAAACAAAAATTGTCTTAATCTTTCTCTGCTCGGTTGTCATTTCATGTTAATTTATTCTACTTTTCTGTGATCTATTGGCACTAAGTTTCGTCTAGCTACAACCGCTGTCTATAAATTCATTTCCAAGAACTAAGCGGAACTTCCATGAACAAGGTTTCTTTCCTTAATCTACCCGTCTGTGGAACACAATACCACGGATCTGTTTTTTCCCAGTATAACGTTTGTATGTATAATGTAAAGAAATCTTGGTTGAATCATCCTCTTAAAAATAAATTTCAGACCTGTTAAAAAACCATCGTTAACAATCCCCTCGGTGTTTCACATGTCAAACTCAATAAATGTTATCCTTGAGTGACATAAAGAACGTCATAAGTCATGATTCACTTGGATATAGAAGTTACATAAAGTATAAATTTACGTCTACGTATGTAAATATACATAAAGTGTTATATTTATAATTATATTCAGTATTTACTGCGATAATTCCCTATACGTAAGCAGAGCTATGTAGTAAGCTTTGAAAAATAGGGCAATTAAGCTACACAGAATTTTCCACATTTTTTCCGCTTAGGGATTCGCCATAGAATCGATGCTACTTTATGTTTTTTTTATATTCGCGTCGTACTGAGTTTACTAATCAGTTAATCAGACTCTTCGTTAATCACGCATCTAATCATTGTAGCCAATAAGCGCGCGATCCTCGGGCATAGGTATACTTAACTTCTATTTAATAAATTTAGTTTGTATATAGCTATTACATATATATATGTGTGTGCGTGTGTGTGTATGTGTGTGCGTGTGTGTGCGCGCCCGTGTGTGTGTGTGTGTGTGTGTGTGTGTGTGTGTGTGTGTGTGTGTGTGTGTGTGTGTGTGTGTGTGTGTGTGTGGCACTAATCGTGTCAATATTTATATCAAAATCATATTTAGTTTATGATTGAACTGCTAAAATAAAAGAAGATATGCTAAAATAGGTATAAAAAATTAACAGGACCAGCAGTAGGTATCCATTGTTTCTAAGATCAGAAGTTGTATATAAAATCCAACATCTATCTGTACAACTCTTCGCTTTTAGAAAAACTCAATCTGACTAAATCCGCTTCCATTCCCGTCGAGAAAACCTAATATATTCCCGACCCAACACTGAGCGCAAATACGCTTCGCTGACCAAGGAGCACAAACATCAAATCTTGCTGCCTTTTATGACTGGCATATTTACGATTAAGGTTGCAGAGGTGCGCACCCAACCCACATCGAGACATCGCTAGATCCTATCCAGATATCTATTCTTTCTTTTTCTCTTTCCTTCGAATTCCTTTTCTTTCTCTCACACCCTCTTTCTCTCCCTCTCGCTTTTTCTGTAGTGGCTTTTTCTTTGTCGGGGACCCCTGCTTTTGGGCTATCTATGCTCCTTCACCCTTACCGTTGCATTCGCCTTTGTGAAAGAAGGCGATGATGGATGGACAGCGTACGCATCTTCCTTTTCCTTCGGGCTACACTGGATACGGCTTGACCGACAAAGGTCAGAAAATTCGAACTGATGAACGTTAGTACTCGATTGCTTTTATCTCTTTCCGACTGCATGTTTTGCGTTCACCCTCTTGTTGACCCCTCTTTTGAATATTCCTATATATATATATATATACATACATACATATATATATATATATATATATATATATATATATATATATATATATATATTGTGTGTGAGGGGGGAATGGAGTCTTGTATATATATATATATATATATATATATATATATATATATATATATATATATATATATATATATATGGTGGAACGATAAATTTGTCGCCCTAAAGAAACAACGCTACAGCTTTATTTTAAAACTTTTATTGAAGGAATCAATAGAAGTAACTTAATTATATGGAAGAGCTGACATCTATGCAATGTAGCCGTCTACTTCCCCAATTATCGCCTTGATACTAGTCCAGACCTGAAAGCATGCTTTTTCCACAAGCGACGTCGGGAGCTCGGTGAATACTCGGCGGTTGACGACGATCAGGCTGGTTTTAGTGTTGTTGAAGGTCATGTTGATGGTGTTCTTGACGAAGCCAAATCAAAGGAGGGGAGGGCCAGTAACAAAAAGGGTACACAATCGTAGCACTTCATCTGAAGCCAAACCCAGGTTTCTTTGAACTTGTTGGCTGGCGCCGAGTTCTGCTATCACACGCGGTCTATCATCGGTGACTGATTGCACCAGAGGATCACTACGCTCTTGGCTTGGCCATATATATATATATATATATATATATATATATATATATATATATATATATATATATATATATATATATATATATATACTGGGGTTCACTTTCAAGCCGATTTCGAAGATGTGTGGAACATGATGTGGCCTTCATTTGAAACTACAGCAAATACCATAACTGTTCCATCCTCTCTCTCTCTCTCTCTCTCTCTCTCTCTCTCTCTCTCTCTCTCTCTCTCTCTCTGTATATATATATATATAAATATATATATATATATGTATATATATACATATGTATATGTGTGTGTTATGTGTATGTATCTCTCTGCGAGAGTCGTCCTTGAGAAACAGAATGTTATATATAAATATACATATATATATATATATATATACATAATAGACAAATTTTATAATTGAAAATTTATTCCAATTTAAGAAAAAACATTATAAACCTGTAATGAAGGTATACAAACGTATCAATCAAGGAGTACAAATAAACAAGAAAGACCTTATTCTGCGAAGTTTCAAAAAATGCAATTTTTTTTTCTTATCAGAGGAATATAAATATACATATATATATATATATATATATATATATATATATACTAGCTAAATACAGGCACATTAACATGATAATTTAAAAAATAAGATATGAAAATAAAGATTAGCTAACCAGGCTTTGTTCCTCGCTCGACAGAGCTAAATCGAGGAAAAGACGATTAAAAAAAAAAAAAATCATAAATATGGCGGAGGAGAAAAAAAATCCAATCTTTGCGATGTTCGCCCAATATCGTCGCGAAAAGACGACACCGTTTGTTTATTTAAGGATTCTCGAACAAGATCTTTATATGAAGGTCACAAATATTTCGGAGCTGGACTTTTTAATATATAAATAAATATGTAATCTGTTGTTGTGAAACATCACCAGTGGACATGCAATGTTTTTTATGCTAAAGGAATCAGTGTTAAAATTCGTTGTCGTAAATATGTCTTCTAGCGACGCTATAATGTAATGTTACTAGGCGCTTATGAAGCAAGTAATTTTATTCTTTAATATGGGAATTTACAGAGCTCAGCCAATCGGAATGGACGGAATTTGCAAATGGGGTGTAATAGAAAATAAGAAAAATATGTTATCTCTTTCTATATATATGAGCCAGTTACCATCAGTGTAAGCACAGTTTTTGTAGAACATGTTGAATTATTTCCGGCGACCAGAGGAATATATATATATATATATATATATATATATATATATATATATATATATATATATATATATATATGTATGTATGTATTAGCTAAATACAGGTCAATCAACATGATGATTTAAAAAGTAAAATATGAAAATAAAGGTTTGCTAACCAGGCTTCGTTCCTCGCTCAACAAAACTAAATCATGGAAAAGACGATTAAAACAAATAAAAATCATAAATATGGCGGGGGAGAAAAAAAATCCAATCTTTGCGATGATTGCAAAGATTGGATTTCCGTTTGAAACAACATTTACCATCAAACATTCGTTATGCAAATTTTTCATTCTCGGATGTTCTGAATAATACGTATGGTTCTGCGATTTGCGATCATCTTATAAATAACCATGCGTGTGCCACGAATTTCAGTGCTGACGTGTTTACGATCTTGAGTAAGTCGCACTTGCTCTTTCATTTAAAAATTATAGAGAGTAGTTTTGTTAAGTCTTCGAGACCTTCTCTTTGTAAGCAAAAAGAAAAATCTTTCAGGACTTAATTTGGTATCTATGTAATTCCCCACCCCTTTATTTTTTCGCTATTTTTTCTCCCCGCCATATTCATGACTTTTTTTTTCAATCGTATTTTCCTCGATTTAGCTCTGTTGAGCGAGAACCGAAACCTAGTGGTTAGCTAACCTTTATTTTCATTGTTTATTTTTTATATCATCATGTTTATTGGTCTGTATTTAGCGCCATTATTAAATTCTGTACCCTCCGAAAAATTTTCAAATATATATATATATATATATATGTGTGTGTGTGTGTGTATATATATATATATATATATATATATATATATATATATATATATATATATATATATACTACCAGAATCCGTGTACCAGCGTTGCATGGTGAAATTATTCGACCCCACCTGTAAAAAACATAAAACTGTGGTTGTTAGTGGGAACCACTGCCGGTCCAGTAAAATAGCGGACACTGAAAAAATTAATTCATCGTGGCGAAGTGCCGACGCATTTCAAATATATTTATATGTATTGAAGAGTTTAGCTTCCAAATAATCAAGTATATTTTTTAATGATTTGTTCTTATAAAAGAATATTAGGGAACATTATCATAGGAAATATGTAGCGTGAATGCAATTGTTGGCAAAAATAATTTTGTTTTTTATTTTTTCGTTCAATAAATTAGTGTATTTATCTTTCGGCATAATAAATAACGCAATTGTGGGGTTAACCTTTTCAATTTAGTTAGCAAAAAATAAGGTTGTTTTAGTTCGTGCAATAGGTTTGTTTTACTTCGTGCAATAAATAAGTATTTATCTTTCGGAAGAATAAAAAGAAACGCAAAGTTATCATCATCGTCGTTGACGTCGTCGAAAAAGACGACACCGGTTGTTTATTTTAAGATTTTAGAACAAAATCTTTATATGAAGGTCACAAATATTTCGGAGCTTGACTTTTTAATGTATAAATAAATATGTAATCTGTTCTTGTGAAACATCACCAGTGAACATGCAATGTTTTTATGCTTAAAGAATCAGTGTTAAAATTCGTTGTCGTAAATATGTCTTCTAGCGACGCCATAATGTAATGTTACTAAGCGTTCGTTTATGAAGCAAGTAATTTTATTCTTTAATATGGGAATTTACAGAGCTCAGCCAATCAGAATGGATGGAATTTGCAAATGGAGTGTAATAGAAAATAGGAAAATTATGTTATCTCTCTCATATATATGAGCCAGTTACGATCAGTGTAAGCATAGTTTTTGTAGAACATGTCGAATTATTTCCGGCGACCATTGATATCGGTCGTAGGGCTAAATATGTAGAGAGAAACATGAGGACTAATTCCTCTGAAAATGTTGCGATTGTGATGGTGTTGCTCGCCGGATGAAATGTAGCATTTTATTATAACGACTGAATGAGTCTATCATAGTGGTCGAAAGTTATATAAGATAGTGGCTAATAGTGGCTAATAGACTAGATGCATTGAATTTGTATGTGGCATTTGTTGTTGCAAATCTACGATACTTTGGTCTAGAGGGGGATTTTTGCAGTCATTTTATTATATAGGATATATTACAAAGGACATATAGCAAAATAAAACATACAAAAGTTGAATGTGTGTTTCTTTTTTTTTCAACTATTATCATCATAATTATTAATAATTAACTATTTTATACCCGAATAGGTTTAGTGCCGTTTTACACAATGTGTGTGTTGTAGTCATTTAAACAGTAGCGTAGTAATTGTTTGTTTTGTGTGTGTGTGTGTGTGTGTGTGAAAATTTGTTATAATCAGATTATTTATAAGGACGGTTCAATAAAAAAAACTTGTTTACATTAGACTTGAAGACGACAATATTGTAGTCAGCTGCAAAGCAGACCGCTGGAGCAGAGTTCCACAAACGAGCAGTTCAAAGAAAGAAGCTATGTTGATGGTAACTATGTTTAGGTTTAGGCACTGATAGAGAGTGTGGGAATTTACTGATAGCGATTTTGGCTAGACGGGTGTTTTGTTAAAGATTGGCGAGAGGGATCATAGATTGGAGCTCAGGTTTAATTCTATAGGGAAGACACAGATACCACACAGACACATACACTGAGTGCTACACGCACACATGTATATGATAAGAATAATGGAAATAGTATTCCGACAAACTAGAAAAATAAAGAGGAACACCAAGTTATGTGTTCATCCAGAGGAAGTCTCGAAATAAAGAGGAAACGTTGATATATACACACACATAAATATATGTGTGTGTGATGATGATGATGATGATGATGATGACTCGTTAGCTGTTTTTGTTTGTTTGTTTGTTTTTTTAAACGCTATTGAATCCAGAATCATCCAAGTACTATCACTCTGAAGTCTATATTATGTATATTCGAATACATATACTGCCCTGGTTTTACGTTCGAGCACTTTGGTTTATTTTTCAGCTGACACGGGATACGCACTATATATATGTGTGTGTGTGTGTGTGTGTGTGTGTGTGTGTGTGTGTGTGTGTGTGTGTGTGTGTGTGTGTTAGTGTGAGTGTGTGTGTTAAAAAGAAAAAGAGAAATAGAGATGAGAGAGAGAGAAATAAAAATGCTTAGGCGTGAATTCATTAGAAGCAAGGTAATCATTGCTTGCAAAATCAATTATATTTATTGAATTAAAATTAATTAACATGTAGCCCATCTATATGTTTTACTTCATACAGTGTTAACCTACAGTTACGATTCGAGTTTAATCAATCCGTTGCGTCAAATAGTGGCGCGGCCATAATTTTTTTTTTACCGTAATTAATTCCGCTTGCATTTTCAGAATATTCAGTGAAGGTAAGATAAAATTATTTTAATTTTATTGTTCATTTCTGGATCTATATCTTGTTTGTTATAAACGGATTTGGTTATTTGAACAAACAAACACAACTAGCCAGACCCATTCAGGTCATTTATCTTGAATGACTCCTTACTAACATTCAAACCGGTGCCTAGCCTACATCAATAATTATCGACCAATCAGCTTTGTTCCTCTGTGTTTCAGTTATGACCACCATAGCTCCTCCCACTATGTAACAATGCGGGGTGAAATGATAAAACTGTCGCCTTCGAAAAGAGATAATTCCATTTCCGTTTGATGAAAGCCTGTTTTGTTATTTTTCTTGTGTTTTGTTTTTGTTTCGTTTTTGTTTTGTTTTGTTTTTTTGCAGTTCATCTACTAGTTGGCTAGTTGTGCACAAATCCCAAGAGCAACAGGTGCCTTTTATTATGTCTGAAACTGACACAATGTTCAACGAATGAGATCGGAGATGCGCCGCTGTACAACTCATGCTCTCTATCAATCCAAGTTCTTAAAACAGGACTATTGTCAGTACGCTCTAAATGCAAATCCGGATAGTTCAACGCTTAAGGGTACAGCTCAACAGTTTCCAGCCACGATTATGGTATTTGGTGTTGTTTCAAGTGAGGGCTGCATCATGCCACCTCACATTTTCGAGGTCGGCTCGAAAGTCAACACCAAAGTACTTGGATGTGCTGAAGAGTGTGGTGATCTCTTGGGGGAATCAGGTAACAGCTGGCAGACCCTTGGTGTGACAACAGGACTCGGCGTTCACCCACAAGTTAAAAAGAGCCAGGCTTGGTTTCAGTAGGAGTGCTATGACTTTGTATCTTTCTCTCACTAGCTTCCCTCCTCCGCCGACTTGAACACGCAGGACTACTTCGTTTGGTCATACGTCAAGATGATCACTAGCATGGCCTCACACAACATCAAAGCCAGCCTGATCGTCGCCTTCCGCCGAGTATTCGCTGAGTATTCGCCGAGCTCCCGTCAGCGCTTGTGGAAAAGGCATGCTCCCAGTGCCGGACCCGTATCGAGGCGATGCTTGACGCTGGAGGCTGCTACATTTAATAGATGTCAGCTCTTATATGATTAAGTTATCTGAATTGATTTTTTTTAATAAAAGTTTTTAAATAAAGCTATAGTATTGTGTTCTTTAAGGAGACAAATTTATCGTTCCACTTGTAGTATCTTTTCTGGTAGTTGTGAATTGTGGTCGACTCTCTTTCTCTTGTGGAAGGGTTGGAGATATTCTCTATCAATTGTTGTCTTTTGGACGGGTAGCTCCCTTATATTCTTGATAAAGGAATCAACTATTTTTGTTATTTTTATAAATTTTAAATATAATTAAACGATTTGTAACATGCTATCATACGTTGATATTTTATACTCTAAAAAGAATAATAAATAACTGTTCGTCTGTAATTCCACAATACCGTGAAATTTCTCCACTACTGATGATAACATGGCTGCTTTTAATTTCATGTAAATAAGCCATTTTATAATTAAAACCTGGCCAAGTTTCACCATTATTGATCATCTTGGCGTTATCTCACCGTCTACCTAACGCTTTGTCCTGGAGTGGCCTCGGGACATTAATAAGCGTGACCCTGAAAAAAAAGATTAAAAACTAAAAGTAATAAAAATGGCAGGTTCAATATACTTTGCAACTACAAATAGATAAAAGATGTCTCTAAGTATATAGAAATATAAAGACAACTAGGAATAGATAAAAGACCCACATTTCAACACATCGAATGTGTACAAAATTAAAAGGGTTTTATAAAGCATTGTGATGTCATAATAGACCACCTCTTTCTTTCTTTCTCTCTCTCCCTCTCTGTTATGCAACTATAACTGAATCAGTAGCTAAAGACCCACTTTTACACTCGTCCAATTTTTACAAAGTCAAAGGATTTCAGAATACATTATGATGTCATAATAGATAGCTCCCTCTTCCTCTCTCTCTCTTTCTCTCTGTCTCTCTCTCTATATATATATATATATAGATCACTTCTCTCTCTCTCTCTCTCTGCATTATTCTTTTTGTCTGTTTATTTACTTTTTCCTCATTCATTATCCCCAGTCTTCTCTCTCCTATTTCCATCATTCTTCGTTCTATCTCATATTTTACTCTCTTATTTTGATGACATTATCTTTTGTGAAGTCATATCGGATGTTCACAGTGCCTTCCAGTTTTTCTAGTGAATGTCATTATTTTTAACGCCATATTTCTATAGCATCATCCGGTTTTCACGTTCGCGGGTCGTCTATATACACTGATTTTTATGAATAACGTCATTTTTGTTATTCCATTCTTTTGCGGCGTAATAAAGATTTTTTCCGGTGTGTTACATCTGGTTCAGTATGTAAATGCAATTCAGTGTTCACGGCAACTAACAAGACAACAAACGAGATAACAAATCCACTTTACATTGATTTAAGAAGTCAATGATAAACGGTTGTTATGATTAAGCAACTGTATTTTTAATAGAAATCGCTCCAGACATGACATGAAGCCATTAATGTAAAGAATTTTTAAGAATTTGATCAATGTTAAATGGAGGAAACAGCAATTCTTCCTCCTTTGTCATCGATGGTTACCTGTGTGGGAACTCCTAGTGAGTAAATAATAATAATAATAATGTTTTTTTATTATTATTAGGATACAATGCCTTTCTGATTTCTGGCTGCTTGCTTTTCATCTGTTTTCGATTCCTCTTTTTTACAAGAGAGTTACCACTTATACAAGGCTTGGCCACCACCTGAGGATAAGGGTTGATGAATGTAAGGTGGTAATGTATTAATCGTTAATGGTGTAAGTTGGGTAGAATTTGATTATTTAAAGAGACGTTTAAACAAGAACGTTTACAATGAACTTGAATAGCTACCATACTTTAGTCAACCTGAAAGCAAGCCAGTGGAACAGTGTTTCATCGGCGAGCAGTTCTAGGAAATAGATTTTGTTCGTGAAATCTGCATTTAGATTTAGACACAGATAGAGAGCGAGGGAAATTGTTGACAGTGGTTTTGTGACAGTTTGACAAGCGGAGGGTATAGATTGGAGCTCAGACGAGCACTTGTACTAAAAGAACGATAGGGCAGACATAGGCTCGTAACGTCTCTTCTATAGGAAATGTTGCAGGAAAGAGAAAAGGGCATCGTTAATAGGTTTCGACGCTGGTTTTAGACTCTATCAATGCGGAATAGAATGCGCCGAACAGTTCCTTCCCAGATGTAGCAACAATACTCCATTTTAGGAGTACTTGGCTCTCGTACAGATTTATGATTGCATCGACAGTGAATGACCTACTGAAGCGGTAGAATGACCCAATCATTTTTCCAGTGCGCTTGGCAACAGACTTTATGTATGTGTTCCATTTCAGATCTGGAGTGAAGCTTGTCAAGACATGGTGTTTTACAAACACGAGGCATTTATTTCAATTGGGGGCCTAAAGATTAAAATGATGTTCTTTACTCGACCATTCACCCATTTTTTTTTTATTTACGCATTACAAGTAGTTTGTTTTTTTGAAATGTTCTTTAATAAATCTGCTGTTTTCATCCTCCTTGGTTTCCAATGTCGATCAGTGTTTTTTTGTTTTGTGTGTGAGATTTTGTTTTTCGGGATTTTTGAAGAACAGTTCTTATAATTAATATTCTTACTGTAAATTAGTCTGAACAAAATAAAATATACATATCTTCAATCGTCTCCTCAAAAAATCATAAACACGTTTCTTCATGTTTTACATTTATTTCTCGTTTCTAGTATGTTCTCTTTTTTTCTTTTTTTTTTTTTTTTTTTTTTTGCTTTTCTGCTACCTATGAACATCTGGCACGGTTACAGTTCAAGATTTCTTATGGTTCCCTTTCGCTAGACTTTCACGAAGAACACTCGTCTACCCAAAATCACTATCAACAATTTCCCATACTCTTTATATGTGCCCAAGCCTAAACGTAGATTTCATGAACAAGGCTTCCACGCATGTGGAATTCTCTTCCAATTGTCTGCTTTTCAGCCGACTACAATCTGATTGTCTTCAAGTCCAACAAGTAAACAAGTTCGTAATGAATCGTCCCCCTAAGTAATCAAATTTACAAAATTCCCACTACTTATGTTTACTACGCTACAATCACAATGACTAATGTATACCCATTAACCTTTATCCTCGAGTCGCCTCCGGGCCTTGATAAGTGGTGACTCCTATGTAAAAAAAAAAGTTTCCTTCTTGTTGATTATTATCACGTCGACTATCACGTTGATTGCATGTGTATGTCCTTTTGTACTTCCATATCCCAGATTAATGTCATTGTCCACCACTGGTTCTGGTTTGTATCTGCACCATTATTCTGCAGGCGTAAGTTTCCATATCTCCTCGTGTGCGTACCGCCTTTTTATGTCTCTATTTCTGCCTAGTTCGACGCACTCCCTTATTATGGTTTATGGTTTTGTCTCTTTGTCTACAGAGTTTACATTATTGTTTCCTTTGATGCTATCAACCTTGGTTTTTAGATTTTTTTTCATTGCGTCTTTCAAATCTTGTTTTTGTAATCAATGTATTTTCGTGTCTTGATTTTTTATGTCGCTTCTTTGTTTCTAATTTCACTATTTTTTGTGGTGTTAATTGCTACGATAATCAGCTTTGAAATACTTTGGTTTATTTAGTTTTGTACAGGGTGAACAGAAAGTCCTTGGACAATTTTTAGTTTTCAAATTAAATATTGTTAAAATCACTTTTTCTCTTTTCGAATAAAGTAAGTATTTAGTCTAACTATTGATCTAATTATTTTCAACAAAAATATTAAAATAATTTTGTTTAAACTTTCAGAAAAATGAGCAAACGAGAGGCCATAATTCAGCTTCATTGCGCAGGAAGGACAAACTCAGAGATCATTAAGCTCTTGAAAGTGGCTAATTTCACCGTGTACCATGTTATGAACAGATTTAAGGAACTTGGTACATCTGAAGACCGTCCTAGGAGTGGAAGACCTCGCACTGCTCGAACAAGGAAGGTGATTAAAGCTGTCCGAGAGAGGGTAAGGAGGAACCCGAAGAGATCTGCAAGACAAATGGCTAAAGACATGAATGTGAGCGTGACCTCGATGAGAACCATCGTAAAAAACGATCTCCAGTTGTCCCCCTACAAGATGAAAAAGAGACAGTACCTCACACCTGCCCAAAAGCACAAGGGACTTGAAAGAGCAAAGATTCTTCTTGGAGAACTGAAGGCTGGCACGGCAGAGCGAGAGATCGTTTTTTCTGATGAAAAACTCTTCACAATTGAAGCGACTGTTAACAATCAGAATGACAGAGTTTACACAAAATCTTCAGCAGACATTGATGACTCCGTGAGAATAGTTTTCCCGCGACAAAAGCCATCTTCCCTCATGGTGTGGGCTGCAGTCTCCAAATCTTGGAAGTCGCCTCTGATTTTCGTGGAGCAGAGGGTAAAGATCAACACATATCGCTACATTAACGATATATTGGTTCCAGCATTTGAAGAAATGAAGAAACACTTCAAAGATCAGCCTTTCACCTTCCAACAAAATGGAGCACCATCCCACACCTCCAGAAAAACTCAAGACTGGTGCCAACGTCATTTTCCAAGATTCTGGAGTAAGGAGATGTGGCCTCCTGTATCGCCTGATTTGAATCCCATGGATTTTTCGGTGTGGTCTTTGTTGGAGGCAAAGGTCTGTTCTGTTGCTCATCCAAGTGTTGATGCTTTGAATACATCTCTTCTGAGTGAATGGGCTAAAATACCTCAGGAAACGCTGCGTGCCTCGGTTGGTAACTTCAGACAGAGAATTGAACGTCTAATCGAAAGGAAGGGACATCACATTGAAAATAAATAATTTGAATTTATTCTTGGTTTCCTAACTTATAATTTTCATTCATGTTTAATTTATATTTTTGTAATTTTCTATTAATAAACCACTTTTGAATTGGTCCAAGGACTTTCTGTTCACCCTGTACTTCATGTATTGTATAGTTTGTATTATATTTCATACGTAACAGTGTCCTGGCCTCTTCTCTCCTTTTTATATATAGTTTCTAGGTATTATCTACAATACATACAATTAATATCACTGCTCTATTTTTTATCTTGTTTAAATATGGTATAAACATTTATAACAAAGAACTATTACATGAATTGCACTTTGTCAGACTGTGTGTGAGTTTTTTCCCTATGGACTCGGAAACGGCTAGACCGATTTTTTTTTAATTTCACACGAAAATACGTGATGCGTCCGGGCGTGTTCTTAAGTAGGAGTTGTATCGGAATGCATCTGATAAGTATCGAAAATTGATAATCGAAATAGTCCGATAAAAAAAGTCTAATTTTGACCAAAGTAAGCACTTATATACAACCTAATATCATACTTGTACTTCAGAAGTATAATCACCGCACAAGCAAAACAGCCCATAAAATAAACTGTAGATCCTTTTATAAGACACGGACAGGTTCGAAATTGTACCATGATACTTATCTGTTGTATGTATAACTTTAATTCAAGTGATTATGTAAAAAATAACTTCATAAAATCAATGATTGGCACTTTGATAAGACAGGGTCGCGTTTTAAACTTTAAGTGAAGACATTATTTACAGATAATTTTATTAAAATTCACAATAAATTCTCTACATTGCAATGTAGACTAAGCAAGTAATCAATCGATTTGATTAGAAAATGGTTGATTTCATCGATTTTGATGGCAATAAAAGTATGGGAGGGCGGAACATTTGTTGATCTTCATTCAATCCCGAACAACGTCGGGTAGCCCTGCTAGTATATGTATATTATATGTATATAAATATATATGCGTGTATGCATGTATATATGTGTGTGTGTGTGTGTGTGTGTGTGTGTGTGTGTGTGTGTGTGTGTGTGTGTGTGTGTATGTGTGTGTGGATAGCACGTGGTGACTGACAGCGTTCATTATACTAAATGACTTACGCGTGTTGGCTGGCGTTGTTTATTAGATTGTGTGACTTTCCGGAAAAGCTTTCTTGGTTAGAACGTTATTTCGTATGGCATCTTAACTTGTACATGAATAAATGGACATTGCCATTGATTTGGTGATTTTTTTTTTTCATTTATTCTGGTTGTGATATTTATTACGGCCACGCGAACAACTCTATCTACAGCTTGTATTGTTATAAATCACCACAGGTAAGAAGAAAAGAAAAAACTTAACAGTTTAATATCCCCCTCCTCATCACTTCGACATTGATTGAAGAATCGTAACAGACATTTCAATGCCCTTCACGGTACACGTTCGGCGTCATGGATAGTTTTACCTACGGCTCCATCGCACACGTTCAAATAGTCACAAGTGTCATTTCCGTGGAGAAAGTTTAATTAAAATCGTCTTTTCTCTCCTTTTTTTCGTCCTCTTTCTCTTCCTCCTCTTCTTTTTCGTCTTCTCCTTCTCTTTCTTCGTCTTCGTCTTCTTTTTATTTTTTTATTTTTCTTCCTCCTCTTCTCCTCCTTCTTATTTTCCCTCTTCGTCTTCTGCTTCTTCTTCTGTTCCTTCTTCTTCGTCGTCTTCTTCTTCTTTTTCTACTACTGCTACTACTTTTTCTTCTTCTTCTCATTATCATCATTTTTTTCTTCTCTTTCTCTTTCTTATTTGCCCTCTTCGCCTTCTGCTTCTTCTCCTATTTCTTCTTATTATTCTTTTTCTCTTTCTTTTTCTCCTCCTCCTTCTCCTACTTCTTTTTCTTCTTCTGTTTGTCCTTCTTCTTCTTTTTCCGCTTTTTCCCCTCCTTATTCTTCTTTTCCTCTGTCTCCTTGTTCAACTCCTTTTTCTTCTTCGTCTTTTTCTTCTTCTTCTCATCTCTATTATCTATATTTTCTTTTTTGCACCTTTTTATTTAATGCTTCTATCTCTTTTCCCGACTACTTCTTTTTATTTTTTTTATTTTATTTTCTTCTTGTTCAATTTTGTTCTTCTGCCTTTTTCCTTTGTCTACTTTTTCATTTCTCCGTCTTCCATTTATTTTCCCATCTTCTTTTTTATTCATCATTTTTTTCCAATCGTTCTTGTATGTTTAAGCTAATTATTTTTTTCTTTTTCTTTTCATTTTATCTACTGCAACTATTTATTCTTTTGCTTATTCTTTTTTTTCTTGTCTTTTGCTACGTTTTTTTTTTAATTTTTTCATCTCTCTTATTTTACTCTATCTTCTTCGTTTTCTCATCTTTTTGTGAGTTTTTTCTTGTTTATTTTCATATTTTTTGATTCTATGTTTCTAATTTTTCTTCTTTTTTGTCCATTTTTTATTTTTTTCCCTCTTTTATTCAATTCTTCTAATTCTTCTTCTTTCTCTGTTTCTCGTATTTTTTCTTACTTCTCTGATTTCACTCTTCTACTTCTCATCCTACCTTTGCTTTTTTTTGCTTTTTCAGTTGGTCCTGGATATGACCTTAAACTATATCCAGTGGTGAGGCCCTTTAATTGCCATTGCTCCCAGGTCCACTCTGACCAGGAGTGGTAGTAACTGTTAGGGTCCCAACTATGGGTTAAATAGAAACTGACTTGAAAACAACAAATATATTCTATTAAGAAAATTTCTTCTTCAAAATCTTTGGATTCGGCATTAAATAACCCGGAAAGGGTTGATATGCCGTAAAACAAAAACAACCAAACAACCATCTTTTTCAGTTCTTCTTTCTTTTTTTATTTTTATCGTCCTTTGGCACTATTCTTTTTCTTATCCTCCTTGTTACTTTCGTGACTTCTTTGTAATAATATTTTTTTCTTTTTCCCTCTTTCATGACTAAATGCAATACACTCTAAATCGTCTATTTGTATTTATTTATTTATCACATAAGAAAATGAAACAATTCCATTTACTTGAAGACAACTGGCGTGATGTTTTTTTGTTTTTTTTTGTTTTTTGTTTTTTTTGTTTTTTTGCAAGAAATAGTAAAACCAAGAAATTTTTAACATCTCTCAATAAGTCCCGGATCTAACTATATAAACAGTAACGTTTAGACATAATTTGACTTTATTGATCAGCATAATCTCATTCCAGCGTGTTACACTAATTCCAATGCTTCTTTAACAACGTGATGCAATTTTGTAGAACGATTCTTTCGTCTCAAACACGGCACAGTTTCTTATCACTTTAAGTCGAGACAAATCCTTTTTTATAAGAGTATTCTCTTGAGTATGCAAACAGTAATCATTAGGGTTAGGTATACAATTGATGTACTTTTACAATAATTCTTACTGACTTGTTACACTGTGCATTGTCTTGGTGAAGAAAAATCTTTGTGACTCTTTCTACGAGTGTTTATTTCGAGCACACTATATAACACTCGCTATTGACAATTCTTTCATTTTCAAGAGAATACATGGACAAAATACCTTACATATCCTAAGATACGGAACCAAAGTATTTTCTGCTGATGTTTGCGTCTTTGATCGCTTTAGAAACAGCTTTTATCAGCTGCTGTTAGCTCAGCTGACTCTTAATTTGACTCCGAAGTGAAATGATGAATCTATATTTTGTCTTTAGCCATATATTAGCGAAAAACACGTTGTTGTTGTTGTTGCTGCTACTGTTGTTGTTGTTGTTGTTGTTGTTGTTGTTGCTGTTGTTGTTGCTGCTACTGCTGTTGTTGTTGTTGTTGTTGTTGTTGTTGTTGCTGCTGCTGTTGTTTTTGTTGTTCTTGAAACAATTGTAAACACTCCGAATCGTCGACGCTTGTTGTTTTTGATCAATTATGAACAAACGCAGCACTCACGTTAAACACATTTTTCTCGTTAATTTCGGGGAAAATTTGTAATTCTCTGCCTTCTACCTTTAACTCTTCTAATATCTCAAACGACTTAAATATATAATCGTACAAAAAGGGAGTCGCAACATCAAGGCTCGAAGGCTACGCGAGGATAAGGTTTAATGAATGTTAACTTGTAGTGTAGCAGTCGACAATAGTGTAAATTGAGTAAAATTTGGTTATTTAAGGGAACGGTTCAACAAAAACTTGTAGAGTTGAAGGCTACCATATTATAGCTAACCAGGAAGCACGCCAGCGGAACAGTGTTCTAGGAAAGGAGTGGTTGTGGAAGATTTCATATTTTCCTTCCGAATGTTAGCGTTCAGCCTCAATTGTGCATGTATAAATGTGTTTTAAGTCGGAATACCCTAATCCCCATCCTAATCCTTTCCCCTTAATCATTGTTTTCGACTGATCAGCGCCCGATTAACATTTATCCCGTTATTGAATTGATTTTCACATCACAAAACAATAGGTTAAATTCAGATATAAGGTTGGTGCAAAAATAATGTCGTTTTTTACATTAAGTTGAAATAAAAAACGACATTATTTTTGCACCACCATAATACTTTAATTCTTTGAAAATTTGCAAAAGTAGCTTCACTTTTTAAGTGTAATTTCTAAACTACTAATCCGATTGAGCTCAACTGTTTACATTTGCTATTAATTCTTTGAGGAGAAAATATTTTTACCAGTTTTATGTCACCTTACAGAAAATTAAAATCACGATTTCATAATAACCTAATATCCTCATTCAAATTTGGATAAAACCGAATTACATAATGAGGATGTTTAAAATGCCTGAAATATAAGCATTAAGCTTACGGGATCTTAAGAAGAAATATAAATTCAGGGAATTTTGCTTAATTTATGTTTAATGACTATGTATCAAATTTCATGCAACTTTGCATTACCAAATGTCTGTGACAATATTTTACCTTCTAAAACCATTTTAAATACTCCAAAGAAACTATAATTTGAGAAAATGTTAATAACTCATACTTATCGTAACAGAAGTGATAAACGCTGTTTTTGATTTTGTTCATGTGAGTGTGTATGAAGTGCTTGGTGTACGTGTGCGTGTTTGTATGGCGATAGTGATAGGGAGATATAATATTCAATTCTTATATCAGAATATGGCTATCTCAAAGCGGATCGTAATGACCGAAAGCAAATATCAACGTAAAACACCGGTGGGTCCGTCGGCAGAAGTTCACGACTTGGGGTTACCACCCATCCGATTTTATTTGACAATCTCAACACCAGTCGCCATCAAACTGCTAAAACTATCGGATCCCGGCTCTGAATACAGGCCCGGTGGCTAGTGATATCAGCTCTGAACATTTTTTCTCTTCAACAGTAAGATGACAGATAAAGCGAACGTAATATCGATAACGAGTCCAGATCTGACACCTCCGGTCAACCGGCGCATTTACAATGTTTCTCGATGGGTCGTGTTGCCTATTTGATTTGACCTTCATTTTTATCTACCGGCAATTCCGAGATGTTTCTTTCTCTTGAAACAGTAATGACGTTTATAATGTCGATTATGGAAGCTGTATGGAATCTAAATATCATATTAATATCTAACAAAGACCATACGAATTCTAACTACAAGAGTTTTATATCTACATGTATTACTAGAAATGGATATTATCTAAAATGATTTCCGTACGATGGGGAGCTTATGGTAAAGCAATGATTGCGCAGTCTCTATCCGCACTTCTGCTTTCATTGTTTAGGTCAAGTGTCGAAAAGAATCAAAGACGATCGCAACTGAGATAAAGAGGGAAAGACCAGTGTTTTGTTTCTTTACTAATAAGTCATTATTTATGAAGGCCAGAAGCCACACGATATGGAATGTATGGTTAAACGATGATTCCACACTTCTGCATTTATTGCTGTTGGTGCTGTTGAGCATCATTCATTCATTGGGTATAAATCAGATGATAATTGTTAGCATTCGTTTCTCCGATATCTTTCTAGTTAGGATTTTTTGGATGGGACTTGATCACCTGCTATTATTTTCTTATTTTTTTGTTTTCTTTTTTTGTGTGGCTTTCTTATCCCACTCACCATTTTTTGTCCAATATAATTGTAAAATTAGAATTTTTCTATAAAGAAATCCTGTTTTTCTTTAATATTAAGCCACTATTTATAAAAACCAGTAGCTAACATTAATGAAGTCTTAGTTGAAATGATGAATAATGTTATGTGAGAATTGAAAATGATAAATTAAATGAACAAAATTTGATTACTTATGGAGACAGTTTACAACAAAATGACAACCGCTCCAGAAGATATCTAACTAATGATGCAATTCTCTATCTATATAAAAGCCAAGTACGTCCAAGGATGGAGTACTGCTGCCACATCTGAGCAGGAGCTCTTAAAACAGACTATCCTGCCTTGACAGAGTACAGAATAGACTTCGTGGCTTAGTGCGGGATGCTCTTTTCTCTTCCCTGCAACCTCTCTCCCACAGAAGAGCCGTTGCGAGCTTATCTTTGTTTTATCGTTATTTCTATGGCAACTGCTCGTCTGAGCTCCAATCTCTGGTCTACCCTCGCCAATATTTCACGGAAAACACCCGTCTAGCTGAAACCACTGTCAATAATTTTCCCCACTCTTCATCTGTGCCTAAATCAAAACGTAGATTCCATGAACAAAGCTTCTTTTTTAGAACTGCACGCCTGTGGAACTCTCTCCCGCTTGCCTGTTTCCCTCCCGACTTCAACTTGGATGTCTTCAAATCCAACACAAACAAATACCTGATGAACCGCCCCCTTAAGTAATGACACTTTATCAAATCTCCAATACTATTACCACGATACTATCCCATTGATTACTGTACACACAATAACCCTTATCTCCGAGTGGCTTCTGGGCCTTGATAAGTGGTGACCTCCATGTAAAAAAAAATGACTACGTTCTAATCTACAAGGAAGAGCACTCCTTTAGCAATATTTTCCACGAGAAAATCTTCAAAAGAATCGAATGTTGCTTCTCTTAGGTTAATAGGTC
This sequence comes from Euprymna scolopes, assembly GCF_053919585.1. Taxonomy (NCBI): domain Eukaryota; kingdom Metazoa; phylum Mollusca; class Cephalopoda; order Sepiida; family Sepiolidae; genus Euprymna; species Euprymna scolopes. The sequence continues at coordinate 80,296,610 of NC_136489.1, read as the reverse complement.
TAACAAAGTCAGGAAGTCTATACTCTACTAAGTAATATATATCTATTAGAAGGTGGCATATTTTTACCAGGTGCATTAGACAAAGCACTGTGACAGTCTAGCTCGAAGTTTTAACACATGTCAAGTCTAAAAAATTCACCCGGATAACTATTTTACCATTTCTACTTCCGACGCAAAGATAGTCATATACTGTTAAAACAACAAAGGACTAACAGAAAATATATAACACTTGTACTAAAATCCAAGACATATCCGTCACTCATTGGGTTACAATCACTGCTACTTGTTACTCTACGTTTATTTCGTATTATTTTGATTATTAAGACCACTTATCGTTTTTAGTGTGATGAAGGGTGACGATGACCTACTAACCGATCTAGTATAGAGTTATATGCAATAAGTGGAGCATTAACTATGAAGATAAGGTCACCAAACACACACACACACACACACACACACATATATATATATACATATATATATATAAGGGAACGTGCCTGTTTGTCTATGTCTGTGTGTCTGTGTGTCTGTGTGTACGTGCTTGTGTACATTTTCCTACGCAATAACTCTGTCAGTTTTAAGTCTATAGGCTCGTAATTTGATATACAGGGTACTGAAACTTGGGAAAATCTTTGTAGTCAGTGTTTGGCAAGAATTTTTGCTGTTAACGGGTCAAAGTTCAACGATTTGACCTTTAAGAACTCTATCAAACTCCTCCGACAATTTTAGGTATAGACACTTGAAATTTCAGATATAGGTTTCTTGGACATGGATCTAACTTAATAACTTGATTTGAGCCCAAAACAATCAATGTAAAGGGGTCATAATAGAGGTCAAAGTTTAAAAATTTGACCTCTGCGGTCTCTACCAAATTACTCAGACAATTTCTGGTCTAAACATGTTATATTTTACATAAAGGGTATTCAGAGAAAGGGCAATCCTTTTAATCGGTTTGGGTCGAAAATTTGAGCTATCAATATGTAAATGTATGTATGTATGTTTGCATGTCTGACTAAAACTTTTAACAGTGGCGACGGATTTTCACAAGATCAGTATCGTTTGAAGTTCGACCATTTAGACGAAAAATACCGAAAAATTGGCTAAAAACATTAATTTCTTTCAGCCTCAACTGGGCACTTTTCTATAGGAAGAGGTCGATTTTTTCGCCGATATTTTCGAAAGTCATCCCCTCTTTTCGATTGTCTAACCGTAATTAAAACCTACGTTACTCCCGATTTGACGGTGGTCGTAACAGCAAAGACGTCATGTTTTCCGGTTCTTTTCCTGCTTCACGGTAAGAGTACGAGCCTGCCTTCCTACTACTACTTTCTTTTTGTTTTTTTTGATCAACATACACCTCCAAACACCCGGGCAACGCCGGATATATATATATATATAGTAAGTTATAAAATATATATGGCGATTAAGCTACACAGAATATTCCGCGTTTCATCCACGCTAGAATTCATCAGGCTAATGCGAGGATTTTTTTGTTGTCTCGCTTTTTTATATACGAACCTTCTATTGAGTTTTTTGTTAGCAAATCAGCTTTCTAGTTTCTACCGCAACCTTCCTAATAAGCCAATGAGCAGGCACTTATAGGACAAAGGCCCAGCTTACTTCCTCTTCACCCGTTCCTTTACCTTTGCTATGCTAGTAGGGAGCGTCCTAACCTATTTTAAACCTAGGTTTAATAGGTTTTTTTATTCTAGTTTATATATATATATATATATATATATATATATACACATATATTTACATACATACATACATATAAACACACATATATATATATATATACATATATGATAATTAATGTATATGTATGTTTATTTTATCTGTTTATTTTCTATTGTTATTGTTAGTTTTAAAATTATTTTGTATCGCTATCCTAGAGTAAAGTTTATCCTGTGAACACAGTTGTTCGCTATTTCTCTCCTACAGTTTAATAGGCGTTAGGGTTCTTTAAAGTATAGAATCGCAAATTTTTTATGAAAACATAATTTATGTGGATCCTCTAGGTTTCTACATGTATTTGCTTGTCTTACTATTTTCCATTGGACAAACGGCGAACGTCCGCTTTCTTTGAGTTCCCAGTATTTGTTCGCTAGAGTTGTTTTTATTCGTTTTTTTTATTTTTTAATGTACTTTTGTGGTCATAATATCCGGTTTTGAAATCTAAGGAAGTCATACCGACGTAATATTTCTTGTTATTCGGGTTTTCTTTCGCAAATATTGTGGCCTGGTAAACTATGCTTTCGGTTAGACATTCAATTTGAAGCGGGCAAAGTGTGCGGTATCTGTAGTTGCATTTATCTTGTTCATTATTAGCATTTTTGTTTTTATTTCTAGTGTGGTTGTCGTTGTCCGGACTTGATTCATTATTATTATTATTATTATTATGATAATGATAATAACAAAAATAAAAATAATAATAAGTAGAAGAACACTGATAATAATAATAATAATAATAATAATAATAATAATAATAATAATTATAATTATTATTATTATTATTATTATTTCCGTTAGAAAAGCTTACTTTGTTCTGGGTTTTTTTTTTAACTCCTCTGCCGATGTTTGTTTTGGTCAGAAAAATGTACACAAAAACAGAAACATAAAACATCCAAATATGTGAAAGACAATTCCTCGTTTAGCCGTGAATTCAATTTTAAATACTTATTTCAGATGAAGAACGTTGAGATAACCATCGATGACGTTAAAGCTGGCATACGAAGGATGACAAACCGAAACGCACCTGGTCCAGATGGAGTGATGGACTTCTGGTTTAAACAGTTCCCATGCCTTTATCCACCTATAGCTGCTGCTCTGCAAAGGGTTGTAGAGTCAGGAGATGTCCCTGATTGGCTTGTGAAGGGAGGAAAAACACTGATTAGGAAAGATCCTGCAAAAGGAACAAAGGACAATAATTATAGACAAATTACATGTCTGCCATTGATGTGGAAACTCTTGACTGGAATATTTGCGGAGAAAATTTATGAACATCTAGAGAGTAATGTTTTTTTTCCTGACGAACAAAAGGGGTGCCGGAAAGGCTCGAGAGGTACTAAAGAGCAACTACTAATTGATAAAGCAATAATGCAGGATGCGAAGAAGAAGAAGAGAAATCTGAGCGTAGCATGGATCGATTACAGAAAGGCTTATGACATGGTTCCTCATTCATGGATACGTGAAATACTACTGATGATGAAGGTTGCTGAGAATGTGGTAGGGCTTTTGGAGACAAGTATGGCTCAATGGAAAACGGTGCTGACAACAAACAGAGAGGAGATGGGGCAGGTTGGCATTAAACGTTGGATATTTCAAGGAGATTCGTTATCGCCACTTCTTTTTGTAATGATAAGGATTCCACTGAGCATCCTCTTGAAGAGAGAAAAACTGGGGTATAACTTTGGATCTGGTGACAGACGCTTCATCCATCTACTGTTTATGGGTGATTTGAAAATATTCGGTAGAAATGAAAAGGAAATAGAGAGACTGGTAGAACTTGTGGGGACATACTCAGGAGACATTGGGATGGAGTTTGGGATTAGTAAATATGCGGTGCTTGTGATTAAAAGAGGAGTAAAGTTTCATTCGAATGAAATACTGCTGCCAAATGGAGAAATCATGAAAAAAATAGAAGATACATGATATAAGTATTTAGGAGTGCTGGAAGGTGTAGGCATCATGAACAGAGAAATGAAAGAAAAGGTCAGGAAGGACTATCTTAGAAGAGTGAAACTAATTGCAAAGTCGAAACTGTATGGAGGAAACCTAATGAAAACAATAAATGCATGGTCAGTCAGTGTTTTGAGATAGAGTGTGGGAATTTTAGAAAGATCTGACAAGGATTTGCATGCTATGGATATCAAAACAAGAAAAGTTTTAGCAATGTTTGGTATATTTCACATTCTAAGTAGCGTAGCAAGGCTGTATCAAAAGAGGAAAGATGGTGGGAGAGGATTGAAAATGTAAAAGATTGTGTTAGAACCGAGGAGATGTCCTTGAAGGAGCATGTGGTTAGAAGTGAGGAGTGGATGCTTAAGGTTGTGGCCAATGAAGTGGAGGTATGTGAGACCAAGGCTGATTATGTGAAATGTATGGATAGAGAAAGGGCAGAGGAACTGGCTTGAAAGAAAATGCATGAAAGGTTCTTCCAGGATATAGCAGAAATGGCTGATGAAAGATCATGGCAATGGCTTAGAGCTGGGTAACTAGCTAAGAGTACTGAAGCTTTTGTTTGTGCAGTACAAGAGCAGGCATTAGGAACGCGATTGTTAAAAAAAGTGGTTCTATGAGAGGAAATTGCTGCAGAATGCCGGATTTGTGGTAAGACCTCAGAGTCAATTGCGCACCTTGCAACAGGGTGTAGTGGACTGGCCCAGAGAGAGTACCGCAAAAGACACGATCGCATGGGACTCCGGATATATTAGGGAAGTGTGTAAGAGGATTGGGGTTAAGTGTGCTGGAATATGGTTTGAGGAGGTGCCTGATGAAGTGAGAACAAGTGAGGATGGCAAGGTAGAGCCGACTTCACAAGGTGCATTATTGGAACGTAATTATAAGGTGAATCTCGAAGGTTCTATCGCCAGGTACCTAAAGCAAAAAAAATTAAAAAAGAAAAAAGTTAAAAGCATTTAACCCCCACACCCACCATATCCTTTAAGTACCAGAACAACCCAGGTCTGCTAGCTACTAGTCAGTTTTCGAGATGACCTCGGAAGAAAGGGTCGGTGCCTTCAGAGCTAAGTTAAAATCTTTATCCATAACTGTTGAAATGTATTTTGTCTTAATTTTGCCAATATTTGTGTATTAATATATATATATATATATATATATATATATATATATATATTATTTATAAAATGTAATTATCCACTGACACGTGTCAGTGGATAATTACATTTTAAAAATAATATATATACCGTGTATATATAGACACATGTCAGTGGATAATTACATTTAAAAAATAATATATATACCGCTCCCCATGTAGGTTTACCAAATTGGTTAAAAGGGAAAATTATTCCCAACTCGCATTTTCGTAAATGATTGAATTCATTCAAAGCATATCGCTAAAACCAAAACAAAAACAACATATATATATATGTGTGTGTGTGTGTGTGAGTGTGTGTGTGTATATATATATATATTATATATTTATCTTTGTTCTCTTATTGCAGTGTTACTAAAAATTGAAACAACTTAACATTACTTATCATGTTTTATTACTCGTGTTTTAAACTTTTTTTTGTTAAATACGCCTGCTATTACCCTAAACCAGTCTTTAAATAAGATGCCCCCAATCTAAAAACATAAGCCGACTTCACACGTTGCATTCTTGGAACGTAATTATAAGGTGAATCTTGAAGGTTCTATTGTGAGGTACCTAAAGCAAAAAAAAAACTTCCACGGATTAATATGAGAGGGAATACTATCTTCAAATTCTATTCTAAACTGGGAATGGGCATATAACTTATACTAAGTAGATATAAATAAGTCCCTCTTACCATTTTTTTCTTTTTTTAATGGAGAGTAGATAATGCAGTGGATGTGTTATCGGCAGCTCCAGTAACTCTCGCTTCTCCTTTTTTGTTCCTCAGTCCTCATTTCTAATGGGTGATGTTTCTGACAAAGGTTGAAGAAAAAGCTGCTTCACAGGTAGGTAATACTTCGTGAACAGTAGTCTGAGATGTCGGGAATTTTTCTGTCTCTATGTCTATCCTTGCGGCCATGTCACTAGTAAGGGTGCTGGAGGTAAACGTTTTCATCTGGGCTGATGTTAACCGCCTGATAGTCAGGGACCCGAACCTTGAAATAACCACTAAGGAGGCTGTCCTATCAGCAGGTGCAAAGTACTGGGGCTGCTGTATTTCCATTTGGTGAATGGATTCTGGACCATGCAGTAGTCTCTGGTGGGGCCTCTCGATGCCATACTAGTGGGTAATTGTTACGGCTTTACCTTATCATGTGCTACAAAAAAATATTCCCGTTTTTCCTCTCTTACTTTCCCTCTCTGTTCTGCTCTAACCAAGTCTGCTGACCTGTTCCACAAATCCCAAAATCCTTACCATGAAATATCTCAAAAAAGAAAACACGAATAAACCTAGAACCCATCCTCCAACGTAGACCCCTACTACTATGTCTCCTTCTCCAAAAGCAGGGGTCTACGTTCTAACCTTCCAGATGTTGAAACCCAATTACAGGAGACGAAACCTGACATATTCTTTCTAAGTGAAACTGGAATAGGGCCTACCACCTCCCTAGATGAGTTCATAATCAAAGGATACTCCAACTTAACATCTAGATCTGACCCCCAAGATCGCCACGGGCATGGAATATGTGCCTACATTAAAGATGGCTTCCCGTGTGGTAGGGATATCTCGAGAGAGGACCCTAATCTACTTTATATGTGCTTCCGGGTCGCACTTCCTTACACCACGGCATATATATTTGCCCTCTATCGCCCCCAAAACAGTGGAGTTACTGTCTTTAAGAGTATATCAGAGAAAATTGACCACATCCTGTCTGCTCATCCCGCGGCTAATATTTGCATTTGCAGTGACTTCAATGTCCATAATGTAGACTGGCTGACCCACTCAAATAAGACTGATGATGAGGGGAGGTTCTCTCATGATTTTGCCATTGCCTAAGACCTCACTCAGATTGTTCGCGAGCCCACTCGTGTGTCCGATACTACCTGTCAGTACGCAAGCCTTCTAGACCTTTTCCTATCCACTTCACCTGAGCTATGCTCATGTTTCGTTCTATCTCCTCTGCGATCCTCCGATCACTGCGTCGTATCAGTTAAGATAAAAATGAAATATAATGAATCTACAGACGTACCCCTCCAACGTACTGTATACCGATACTCTATGGCGGACTGGGATAGCTTCCGTACATTCATATCTGATCTACCTCTCCATTCCATGTTTAAAAAGGATGTGTCCTCTGTAGTATAAGACCTGATCGAATGGTTACTTATAGGCATAGACCAATTCATACCATTCAAAATATTCCAACAAAAACCTAACAGCCAGCCATGGTTCTCCCCTGAATGTGCTGAAACTAAAGCTGCTTTCAGGACCGCCAGCAACCACTGTTAAAGAGTAATAAAAAATGCAAGAGAACTATATGCTCAATCCGTTAAATCCAAAGTAGCTGAGCAGCGGCTTGGTTCCCACCAGTTCTGGCAAATAGCAAATAGGATCTTGAACAGAAACGTGCGTTCTATCCCAACCATTATCAATGGACCAGAGGTCATCTCGACAGCATCCGACAAGGCCAAACTATTTGCCAAAAACTTTGCGGCAAATTCTACCCTGTGCGGCGAAGGCCATCAACTCCCCGTATTCCCTCCTATAAAAGACAACACGCTATGCAACATAAAAATAGCTTTGCGTGAAGTCGCCAAGCTAACCAAGAACCTTGACTCCAGTAAAGCAACTGGTCCTGACGATATTCCAATTATAGCGGTAAAAAATTACAACCAGAACTTGCCCCCATACTTACCAAACTGTTTAAGCGTTGCCTTAATGAGAAGTGCTTCCCAACACCCTGGAAAACCTCATCAGTATGCCCTGTATTTAAGAATTCAGGTGATAAGTCATCTCCCTCTCAGTACAGACCAATAAGTCTCCTGTGTGTCATGAGTAAGTTGCTGGAATCCATATTAAATAGAGAAGTAGTCAGCCACCTCCGCAGAAATAACCTTCTTAGTGACACACAATATGGTTTCCGCACTGCTAGATCTACAGCAGATGTGTTAACGGTTATATCTCATAGGGTTTGCGAATCTCTCGATAAAGGCATCATTTCTAGGGTAATCGCTCTTGACATATCAATGGCCTTCGATAAGGTTTGGCGTAAAGGCCTACTACAAAAGATTTCCAGCTACGGTATAATTGGAAATGTTTTCTCTGTCATTAAATCGTTTCTCTCTGAAAGGCTCATAAGAGTAGTGGTTGCTGGGCAGAAATCAGAGGCCCACAGTATTAATGCTGAAGTCCCCAGGGGTCCATACTGGGCCCAACTCTTCCTGATCTACATCAATGATCTCCCAAAACACATACTAAAATCATTCGTTGACATCTATGCTGATGACACGACTATCTATGGCCAACACATCAAAGGCCGTAAATGATGATGTTCTCTCTGATTCTCTCTCCTCTGATCTTGAGCCCGTGGTACATTTGGAAAAGAGGTGGCTGGTTACCTTTAATGCATCTAAGACCAAACTCCTATCTCTACATCATCAACGCTCTGATCGCCATCTGGCATCAATTGAAATGGATGGCTCTCGTCTAGGGGAGGCCCCATGTTTTTAAATGCTTCTGGGTTTGACCTTTACTCCTGATCTTAAATGGAACACATAAATCAAATCTGTGGCCAAGGTCGCTGGGAAAATGGTGGGATCTTTCTACGACTCCAGAAGATATCTCACTAATGATGCAATTCTCTATCTATATAGCCAAGTAGTCCAAAGATGGAGTACTGCTGCCAAATCTGGGCATGAATTGCTAAAAACAGCCTATCCTGCCTTGACAGTGTACAAAAATAGACTTCGTGGCTTGGTGGGGGATGCCCTTTTCTCTTCCTCTTTCCCACAGAAGAGACTAGCGAGCATGTCTTGGTTCTATCGTTATTTCCATGGCAAGTGCTCGTCTGAGCTCCATTCTCTGGTCTCCCCTCGCCAATCTTTTTTCTATCGTTATTTCCATGGCAAGTGCTCGTCTGAGCTCCATTCTCTGGTCCCCCCTCGCCAATCTTTTTCAAAAAACACCTGACTAGCTGAAACCACCGTCAATAATTTCCCCCACTCCTTATCTGTGCCTAAATCAAAACGTAGATTCCATGAACAAAGCTTCTTTCTTAGAACTGCACGCCTGTCGAACTCTGTTCCACTTGCCTGTTTCCCTCCCAACTTCAATCTGGATGTCTTCACGTCCAACACAAACAAATACCTGATAAACCGCCCCCCCTAAGTAATGACACCTTATCAATTCTCCAATACTATTGCTACACTATCCCATTGATTACTGTACACACAATAACCCTTATCTCCGAGTGGCCATTGGTCCTTGATAAGTGGTGAACCCCATGTAAAAAAATGGTGGGACAAAAGTGTCATAACGACCAAGCAATTGGAACATAATCGTCTGGATTTAGTCGTCATTGACAAGGTCTCAAAAAACTGGCAGATTGTAGACTTCTCAGTACCCTGGGACAGGAATGTGAGAGAGAAGGAGAATGAGAAGTGGAGCAATTATGCTCCATTGGCCTTGGAGATAAGGCGTATACACGGGGTTAAAACACAAATAATCCCGGTCGTACTTGGTACACTAGGAGTAGTATGAAGTCGTCTGGAAGGACAATTGAAAAACTACAAATCCCCGATGTTTTAGGCGGCCTTCAAACCTCTGCAATTATAGGTACCACCAACATCCTGAATAAAACCCTTGATCTTTGGAGCTCCTGGCTTGAAGTCGAGATTAAGGGAAATCCTCTGGAAATTAATCCCATCCCTTTCCAGAGAGACGTTCATAAACGAAATCAGAATTATTATTATTATTATTATTATTATTATTATTATTATTATTATTATTTCTACTAGTTACATATGTGTCCTTTGTGTTAGTTTTATTTTTGTCGTGGTGTCCACTTTTTTATTGTTTATTTTGTTGTTTTCATTGCTTTTATTAAATAGTTTGTTATTATGCGCTTTAATTATCACCTCTAAATTTTCGTAGCAGCTGTAGGATAACTTTAGGTTATTTTTATTGAAAATATTGTATAAGGGATTGGTTGCGGGAAAGTGGTTTTCGATAAGATCTAGTAATTTCTTTCCAAGTTTTGTTTTTAACATTTGATTGTATGGCGCTGTATACCAGATTATATTTCTTTTTCTGCTATTCTTAATTTTATTATAGTTATTGGTGTTATGTTGCTTATATATGATATCAATATTTTTATATCCACTATTTTAGGGTTGTTTCATAGATATTGATTGACTTGTTAAATACATTTTCCTCGCTGTAGTTATTACGATCGAGTTAGGAATCTGTTTTATAATTTATGGTAGGTGATTGGACTTTACGTATATTGGATTAGCGTTTTCTTTTAAGTAAAGTTCATATGTGTTTTTATCGAAATTTAACGTTTCGTCAAGGAAGTTTGTTATTTTTATGTTAGCTAGTAAGTCTACTTTTAGGCCTAATTTTTTCATCTCCTTGTATAGTCGAATGAAAAATAGCAAGACAAGCAAACACATGTAGAGACCTAAACGACCCATGTAGATTATGCCTTCATGAAAAATTTGCGATCCTATACTTTTAAGAACCCCAACATCTATTAAACTGTAGGAGAGAAATAGCGAACAACTGTGTTCACAGGATAAACTTTACTCTAGGATAGCGATACAAAATAATTTTAAAACTAACAATAACAATAGAAAATAAACAAATAAAATAAACATACATATACATAAATTATAATATATGTATATATATACATACATATATGTATGTGTATATATATATATGCGTGTGTATATGAATGTATGTTTATTTATATATATATATATATATATATATATATATATATATAACATTAAAAATATTTAACCTAGCACACTCCCTACTAAAATAGCACAAACAAAGGAACGGGTAAACCGGAGGTTAGCTGGGCCTTTGACCTATAACTGCCTGCTCATTGGCTGATTAGGAAGGTTGCGGTAGAAACTCGAAAGCTGATTGGCTAACAAAAAATTCAATAGAAGGTGCGTATATAAAAATGCGAGACAACCAAAAAATCCTCGCATAAGCCTGATGAATCCTAGCGGGGATGAAACGCGGAATATTCTGTGTAGCTTAATCGCCATATATATTTTATAACTTACTACCTAGCTCTACCTACGTATTGAGTACTATTGATGTAAATACTTAATTTTTACGCATAAATCTATACTTTCGTATATTAATTCATGTGATTAAAGTAAGTATATATATATATATACATATATATATATATATATATATATATATATATATATATATATATATATTAAATGCAACGGAGACACTTTGCTTTATGATTCTTTTTAATTAATATTAACAAATTTAAAATTCTTGACGCGTCATATATTAGAACCCTTCAACCCACTATAAATATGTGCCGAGAGAGAGAGTAATATGTTGAAATAAGTAGTGTTCTATATTGCTAAATAGTAAAATTATAAACTGTGTGGCGTAACGGATAATGAATTAATAAAAATTCAGTCCTGACTGACACTGTTGGAAATGTACCAACGTGTTGTCTTGTTATTATCGCTCTTTTAAGATCACAACAGCATTATAGTGTTTTTCATCGGCACATGATTTTCTTTTTTGTTAACTATTATATTGTATGATCTTGATTGTATTGTATTGTATTGTGTTGTTGATTGTGTGCTTTTCGTTTTCCAGTACTGTCTATGGTTATTTTGTCTGCATGTTCAAAATACTAAGTTTGAATAGTTCTCAGGGAACTGCTTTTTCCACGAAGTCGTGGCGTTTTCTTTATTCTTTATTTTAGACTAGTTTGTTGCATTCACCTATCATGTAATTTGGCGTTTTGTCTTTATCTTTATGAGGTCTACATTTATTTAGTTTTCCCGAGTTTTGTCTATTTTGACTTTGATATGATTTGTTCTGATTAAATTGTTCAGTATAGCTGTCTGTAGTGACTCCGTTTATTTATTGAAACGTTCTCATCGTAGGCATGTTATTGTGTTTTTCTGTGTGTCTTGTTTCTGATCAGTTTGAAAATTGTTTCTTGCTTTTTTGCTTTTAGTTGTGATTAGTATTTTTTTTTTCTTTTTGGTGATCCCTTTTATCAGCCGTGATCAATTTTAAATTGTATTTATTCATATATTTTCATTTTTATAGCTTTTTGTGTCATTCATATAATTTTCTGCGCTCGTCAATCATCTTCTATTTTTCGCTGTTAAACAACTTGATATTATTATTGTTAATGTTATTGAATGGAGTCGTATATATATTTATTTATTATTCATATATCATTATTGTTATTATTATTATCATTATGTAAATATTAATTTACTTGTCCGTAGTCCAACGTCACAAAAAGCCATTGTCATCGCAAACATTAATTAATGAAAAACGTATTATCTACCTTTATAGGAACTCGTTTTCAGTTACAAATCATTTAAACAATTTACCTCTCCAAATATTTCAAAAATAAATGGCTGTTTGTTTACGGTTCAAAATTGGCTATTTTATTTTTGATTAAAAAAAAAAGAGATAAAGTTTTTATCACAGTTTCTTTTCAAAATTAGCAAAATGCGCAAGTGAATTGTTCCTTTAAATTTATATGAAAATTATTCAAAAAACAAAAAAAACTGTGTTGTGTGTTGAATTTTTATTGAAAAAAAATCTATTTTTAAATCAATTCTTTTTAGCTTTTGAAGTTTAAAAAATGATTGATTTTGAAAATGATTTTAAATTCGTCGTTATTTGTTTTATTTTTATTCAAAATGTGTTTAAAAAATTTTCAACTACCGCGGATTTTTCACGAGTTCTGCTAGTTATTATTATTGTTGTTATTATTATTATTATTATTATTATTATTATTATTATTATTATTATTATTATTATTATTATTTTATTGTTGTTGTTGTTGTTCTCACTATTATTATCATTATTATTATTGTTATTGTTATTGTTATTATTATCATTATGTTTATTATCATTATGTTTATTATTATTATTATTATTATTATTATATTTATTAGACCATTTAATTTACATATGTGTTTGTAGTATAACAGTACTAAATTGTAAGATGAGGGTTAATTGTTTGTATTATTTGAATTAATCAGACAAATACTTTTTTCATGAGTGCAAAAACGTTCCGGTTGATATAACCTTCGATCTTTTTCAAGTAGCAAGGTTGTGTAAAGGAAAAGGGGAGTTAACTTTAAATTTCAGAAGTTTCGTATTAAGGTTCTAACTGAAAGTAAATTTTAAAAATATACAGTCTTTAAAAATAGCAAGCAAAAACTAGGGGATATTATTTGTAAATTATTTATAACAAAAAGGAGGGGGCTAAGGTTATATTAGATCCATTAATATCTTAAAAATCCTAAATCTACGAAACAAGAAGAATGTGAAAGAAACATAATTATTAAATCAGAGGTTGTTCTCGTGGTGTTTTTTTTTTGGAGGTTTGTTTTTTTTTTTTAATGAGATATATTTGGTTTTTCATTTCCATATACATGTTTTTAATTATCTATGTAAAAAAAAAAAAACAGTATGTACAAACGCACATATGTAAATTATATGACGAGTAACACTCACAGAGATAATCTAATATATAAAATGTCTGCCGGTCTGTCTGTCTGCCTGTCACCATAATTCCAGACCTTATCTCTTCCGAAACTAAAAGTCGCTGAGCGGCGCTAGGAGCCTCCACAGATTGGATTTTTATGGACCGTTTTTATGGGTATTTAGCCGGTTAAAATAGTGTTTAAGGAGTCAAAAACGGGCCAAAATTGAAAAATCGTTATACATTTTATATTCTACTTGGTTTATTTTTAATTTTTAGTTTTTACTCAGTTCCTATATATGTCACGCGTGATAAAGTCACCAGCTGTGAATGCTACAGTTTTCCTTTCGATTTCGATTCTAGCTGACGGCACCCAAATACGTTTTTTTTTTACTTTTGAAATCACGACGTAATAATAATATATACGAAATCTGGACAATTTCAAATATCATATTTAAGCGAATTTTCCAAACGGGCAAAGCCGGGGTTCCCCTCCCGCTAGTATTATATATAGAGAGAGCAGTGGAATCAACATAGAGTGAGAGAGGCTTGGGAACCATATACATAACCAAGACAGAGATGGTGGTTTCAATTAATTTTACATTCCGGCTAATTCAAACTATTCAAGCGGATTATTTCATTTCTTTTCAAACAAAACTCAGTTCCAGAATGAAGGTACATTTTAGCATGTACTTTGTGTTATTAAACTATATGATTGCGCATTTACTTTCCAAGCGTCTATAAATCCTTAAATCTAACTTAATTAGCGTATGATAGCGATTGATTAAATTTAATGCAAGTGTTAAATATATAAATTATCGAATTGCAAGTTATTTCCGTATAATGCTCCTAAAACTTTTTAAATATCTCACAGAAACTGGATGTTGTGGAATATTTATTAATTGATGTGAATATCTATCGTTATTAAAGGATATGAGATTTGTCTTGGTAGGAGTATATGTGATAATCCGCTTTCTGCTCTATTCTACTACAGACTGACCACATTGATATCTTAATAGGCTCGACACATTCGACGTATAACGAATCAACTCAGTTTATTATATCTAAATAATAAATGCAATCATTCTGCAATTGAATATACATGAGCGTTCCATTTTCCATGATTGATACAAATCATCGCTCATATAAGCAGGCTAAAATGCTTTTGGAGCTTTTTAACCAATTCCCCCAAATGAATGGTCATATATTCTAATAAAAAAGTAAAAAAAAATGTTAGATATTACACTAAACTTAATTAATAATTCATGTTCACTGTACCACAAGGTTAACCAAACGCTGTATTATCGCATACGGAATCTAACCAAACCAAGACAATAAGAAAAGGCATTATTCATAACATGAAAAATAGAATTTCTGAGCAATTTTTTCATAGCAAAATGCAAATTCCTACTGCCCGAGGATCAAAAAGGATGCAGAAAAGAGAGGCACACGACTTATTGTACATTGATCAAAATATCTTAAAATAGATAAAAAGCAGGAAAAGGAATATAGACATGGTACGGATGAATTATAAGAAAACTTACAACAGAATCCCACAAGCATGGATAATTAAATGTCTAAAAATATACAAGATAACCGACAAGATCATTAATATTATTAAAAAACAATGAAAACGTGGAAACTGGAAATGGCAATACCCCTTACTGAAATAAGAATACATAGAGGCATCTTTCTAAGAGTTACTCTATTACCACTACTGTTTGTCTTAGCCATGATGCCACTCAACTACATAGGAAATGTAAAGCCGATACAAGTTTACAGACACTGAACAAAGAATAGACCACCTCATGTATATGGATGGCATGAAGATTTTTGTGAAAACAAAAATGAACTGGAAAATTTGATAAGTACAATCAGACTATTCAGGAAAGGCATTGGAATGGAATTTGGAATGGAAAAGTGTGCACTACTGGAGATAAAAAGGGGAAAAATAAAAGCATCCAAGAACATGGAACTGCCCAACAAACAGAAGATGAAAACGCTTGGTGAAGATGACACTTGAAAATATTTGGGTTGAAGCAGACAGTGTCAGATCTACAGAAATGAAAAGGAAGATTGGAAAAGAGTACTTGAGAAGAACAAGGTAACCCTTAAAAACAAAAATACAGTAAATGCAGTAGAAATCTAGTTAAAGGGATAAGTACTTAGGAAGTGTCGCTAATGAGGTACATTAGACTATTAATAGGTTGTATCAAAGAGAAACTTAGACATCTTGTGCAGTAAACTAGGAAACTCATGATGTACAGGGCATTACAACCAAAATCCGACACTGGCCGATTCTGCGTTAAAAGTAACGAAAGAAAAAAAGAGGACTAATATCGAAGATACAAATCGCAAAAACAGACTTGGAAAAAGTACAGGAGTCAGAAAACAGAAAGATTGATCACAGCAACAAGAGACACCGGCAAGAAAAAGAAGACGAGAAAAAAAACAGAAACAAAAAGACAAGAAAAGAAAAGTGGGAAGATGAATCATTACATGGACGAATCATAAGAATGGAAAAGAACAAATTCACGAAAACATCTGGGTATGACTTAGAAACAGACTGCATGGATAAAGTAGTCCACCTCGAATATGCTGACAAATGGTTCAAATACAAAACGGAAACTGTACTGGAAAACGAAAACCACAAAATCCTATGAGATATGGAGGTACAAACAGGAAAACTCATCCAAGTTAGAAGATCGGACGTCATAATAATTAACAAGAAAGAAAATCTGTCAAATTGTAGATTTTGTCGTCTAAGCAGACCACAGAAAATCATCATCATCATCATAATAATAATAATAATAATAATAATAATAATAATGATAATAATGATAATAATAATAATAATAAGGATAATGATAATAATAATAATAATAAGGATAATAATAATAATAATAATAATAATAATGATAATAATGATAATAATAAGGATAATGATAATAATAATAATAATAATAATAAGGATAATAATAATAATAATAATAATAATGATAATAATGATGATAATAATAATAATAATAATAATAAGGATAATAATAATAAGGATAATAATAATAATAATAATAATAATAATAATAATAATAATAATAATAATAATAATAATAATAATAATAGGAGCATTAGGAATAGTCCCAAAGAACTTGTAATGTAGACTAGGAAGAATTGGAAATCAAAGGGAAAAAATGAAACTATGCAACGGACATGAAAAATCATGAAAAAAACTGAAATCTTTAGGAAACCCCTCAAATGCGGAATGTAATCCACATGAGTGAAACACGCTAACTGGTCTTATAGCAAATGCAACATTAGTGAACAAAAATACAACCTAGAAAATTGAGTTGTAAAATTGTTGGGAGAATAATCCCCCGCCCCACCCAAAAAAGTGTAGTGCCAGCAGCAAACAAATAGTCGAAGAGTCAATAAAGGTAGAAAGACGAAAGAGTGAAAGCACTTCACAGACCTCTCCCGGATAGGTGCGGGAGGTCCGGGATGTTGGAGAGTCTTATTGCCACATAAGTTCCAGTGAAGACAGCGAGAAATCAACGGCATTGTTGCTATAACACAATTATATGCCCGACTCTGACAGACAATATGCAAGTCTCCTTGACCTTTTTCTGATAACTCGCCCAGAAATTTGTTCATCCTCCGTTCTGTTTCCATATAGATCTTCCGATCACTCAGTCGTCTCGTTTAAAATAAAATCAAAATGGAATAAACCCTCAGATATTCTGTATTGTGCTATATACCGATACTCTATGGCTGACTAGGATAACTTCCGAACATTTATATCAGATATATCTCTGATAAACATGTTCAAAAAGATTGTATCCTCTATAGTATCAGAACTGACTGATAAGTTAATTGTCGGTATAGACCGTTTCATGCCCTCTAAGAAATTTCAACAAAAGCCCAACAGCGAGCCGTGGTCCACCCCAGAATGTGCCGCTGCCATTGCGCACAAAAATCACTATTTTCATTGCTTCCAACGTAATAGATGTTATCTAACTAAAGTCACCTTTAGGACTGCCAGCAACCATTGTAAAAGAGTAATAATAAGTGCAAGATATGCGTATGCTTACTAAGTAAAGTTTAATGTAGCTAGACAACGGAGTGGTTCTCACTTGTTTTGGTGAATAAGAAACAGGGTCCTGAACAGAAACGTGTACTCTACCATCATCAATGGACCTGGGGTAATTTTCTCAGCCTCTGATCAAGCAAAACTCTTTGCCAAGAACTTTGCAGCAAATTCTACCCTTTGTGATCAGGATCGCCTACCCTTCGTTTTTTCGTCCTGTGACTGAAAACACGCTATACCACATACAATATATCTGTACGTGAAGTTGCCAAGCTTATCAAAAACCTTGTTTTCAGTAAAGCAACTAGCCCCGACGGAATTCTAGTAATAGCACTCAAAAAGCTTCAATCGAAACTAACTTCCTTACATACAAAGTTGTTTAAAGGATGCCTTAGAGGAAAAATGCTAATCAACACCCTGGAAAACTTCATTAGTTTCCCCGTATTTAAAGCTATCAAAGATTGGTCATCCCCCCCCTCTCTCTCTCTCTCTCTCTCTCTCTCTCTCTCTCTCTCTCTCTCTCTCTCTCTCTCTCAGTACAGACCAATGAGTCTCCTGTACCTGATGAGTAAGTTGTTGAAATCTGTTATAAATAGAAAAGTGGTTTATTACCTTAGCAAAAATAATCTGCTCAGTTGCATGCATTATGGTTTCCGTTCTGGGAGATATCCAATTGATGGACTAACTGCTATATTACATATGATTAGTAAATCTCTTGACGGGGTCTTTGTGACTAGAGCAATAACTCTTGACATATCAAAAGCCTTTTGATAAAGTCTTGCATAAAGGTCTACTTTATAAGAT
Organism: Euprymna scolopes; assembly: GCF_053919585.1. Lineage (NCBI taxonomy): Eukaryota > Metazoa > Mollusca > Cephalopoda > Sepiida > Sepiolidae > Euprymna > Euprymna scolopes. The sequence continues at coordinate 80,278,396 of NC_136489.1, read as the reverse complement.
CACCAATTATGAAATAGCTGAAAATGTTCTCTCAGTTATTAAATTCTTTCTTTTTGATAAACTTAAAAGAGTAGTCGTTGGTGGGCAGAAATCGGAAACTCAGAGTATTAAAACTGGCGTCCTTCAAGGTTCCATTCTGAGCCTTACTCTTTTCTTGATCATGATCTAATCTGAAAGTTATCTGCGGTTATCTATCTTTATAAGAGCCAGTTACGTCCTAAAATTGGGTAGTGTAGCCATATTTGAACAGGAACTACTCGGCGCATCCTATCCTGCTCAAAACCGGCTTCGAACCTAGTAGGTGATGCATATTTCTCTTCCTTGCAACTTCTCTTCCACAGAAAAGCGTTGTGAGACTGTCTCTTCTCTATCGTTATTTTCATTGCAAGTACTCGACTGAAGTCCAATCTATGCCCCCCTTGCAAAATTTTCACAAGAAAGACTTGACTAGCTACAACCACTATATTCGATTTAAATAATCAAATTCTACCGAATTTACACCATTAAAGATTTCTACACTACCATCTTATATTCATTAACACTTGACCTCTAGTGTCCTTCGAGCCTTGATAAGTGTCAACTCTCAAGTAAAAAAAAATAATAATAATGCAAATTCATTTGCAAAGATTATCGAAAAGGTTATATAGTACTAATAATCAGAGGAAACTCGTTGTTTCCCAGACTCCAGGGATCACAATCAGTTATTGTAAGTGAGTTATTTCTGGTGATAACCTATGAGAGAATTCCTACTAAGTGCAATAATATAAGGCAATAATCATTAATAGATCAGTACCAGCTGATATGGATGTGGAGGAAAGAGACAAGGAGAAGGTCGAAAAGTACTAAGACTTGAAAGTGGAAATAAAAGATTGTCGTAGTTGAAGAAATAGTTGTACCTGGTGTGATGGGAAACCTGTGGATTTGACAAGTTAATTAAGAAAAGTGGGATTCATTGCAATGTTAAAGTATTTTAGAATCTTGCAGAACGTGCTAGAGGACAGACAAAAAAAAGATGCTGATAGCCTATTGTCATTTGTTATGACCCGCCTATCAGAATAAAAGCGGCCGTAACAACAGCAAGACACAATATGTGATAACGTGCCTTTTGGCTAAGAACAAAGTGTAGTGTCTGTTCTTATACTCCATTTCACCTTTTCTGTCCTTGGTCAGTGGAGGAGAAATCTTTTATGACTTAGACAATTTTTATCTTTGTTTCTATCCAGATTACCCCTTTGGGCGGAGCTGGATTTCCCCGCATTAAAAACTGACATTGTGTCTAATTCTCCTCTCGTTGAGAGGCGACTAAATAGGAATATAAAGATAATATAGAAGTACGAATACATTTATTTTTAGTTAAGCAAAAATAATGTCTTAAATTTACATAAAATTAGATGAAAAAGTGGCAATGGTTGTGATGTAAAGGAGTTTGAACATATCTAGTTAATACAAGCAAAGAGACCAGATTTTTGTTATAAAAAAATTAACGCAAGGCAACAATCATTGATATAACAGTGGCAGTTGATTTTAATGTGGAGGAAAAAGAAAAAGAGAATATCGAAAACTACCACGACTTCATTGGCAGTGTTGGAATGCTTCAGAAGATTGCTTAGTTGAGAACCTCCAGAATCTCACGGTCACTTATAATAGGGAACACCAATTAGTGTTTATAAGTTTCTGTCAATAAAGATTCCTACTACTGCCCATTTATGTTCGGTTGCACAATTACCCCTATAGGGGTTTGGTGGATACTCACCGATGCCTGGTATCACAGCTGAGGTGTGAGAATAGGTAAATATCTTCACACACACATCCTACCCTAAACGAAAAGAAAAAACAAAAGCAGAAAGAAAGAGTGAGAGAGAGAGAGAAACATAACACAGGAGTGACCACACCCCAATAAAAGAGTGATAAAAAGTGAATATTCCAATGAATAGTAGACACTTACACGTTTCCACCTCTTGAAAACACTTCAAATGAACTAAGAAAATGCTATTTTTACATCTCCAACACATTTTGAAAATAATTTCTGAAGAGGACGCTTCACAGACCGTCTGAAACGCGTTAAAAACGATTCTAATGATTTAAAAACATTATTACAATGATGTAAACATAATTCCCAATGAAAAACCAAGACACGGAATAATAAAATAATGTTAAAAAATACACATTGTTAGTGACTACCCTCTTATTTAAATATACATCTTTCTTTCGTTGGAATTTCTTTACCCATTTTATATAAATATACACACACACACACACACACACACACACACACATATATATATATATATATATATATATATATATATATATATATATATATATATATAAACTCTGAAGATGAAAAAGTGTAGTACGTAAGCAAATATTTAGAAACGCGTTAGTTTATGTTTATGTAACTTGACAAAATTGAAATAACAAGTTCAAGACGCACCGGGCATGGATCTCGATGCGTTCAAGATGGCCGCGCCAAAGAGTCGAGTTGTTGATCGTCGTGTGTCGACGTGCAAATGAGGATTACACTTGTCAGAAATTGATGGCCGTCATCGACCATCTCTCAGCTCTGATGTTCGACATTTTGTCAAGTGTGATAATAACAACACGTTAACAATATAAACTTAACTGGGTAATAGGAAAATGCTTTCCCGCTCTTTCAATGTGTACGTTTTCCTTTACTCATACAATTATATATATATATATACGTGTGTGTGTGTGTGTGTGTGTGTGTGTGTGTGTGTGCATAATAATGTATTTCTTTTTCACGAACAGAATATATTTATGTCTCTCTTTTTCACACTATGAAAATAAACGTCTCCATGAAATTATCTCATCATAATTTCTCTGGGACTTTCCTTTTCCCTCTGTCTATCTCTCCGCCATTATATATATATATGCATATATATATATATATATATATATATATATATATATATATATATATATATACAGATATATGCATATATATATATATATATTTGTATGAATATATACATATTTGTATGCATATATATAAACAAAGACATATATATATATATATAAAATAAAGCGGAACGTCTTTGTGTGTGTGTGTGTGTGTGTGTGTGTGTGTGTGTGTGTGTGTGTGTGGTCACGAATAAGCTCCTATAATGTTGACTATTATAGAAAACTGATCACATATAATGATAGATGATTCATTAAAATTGTGGGGTCTGCGTACGCACCTGGTTCACAAAGTATGGAAATAAAAAATGTAAAAATTAAAAAAAAACGTTTACAAGTGTTTTTGATATAGATGTACATAAGAATACTTTGATAAGTATGTTTTTACTTAAATAGGGATGGTATAATAAAATTGTGGGGTCTGCGTTTGCGCCTGGCTTCCATAGAATGGAAATAGGCACAGACTTTAATAAAGACTTTTCATATCTATTTGCGTAAGTATACTTTGATAATTATGTTTCAGTTTGAAGAAATATGGTATAATAAAATTATGGGGTGTTCGTTCGCGCCTGACCTCCATAGAATGGAAATATGTCACAAAGTTTAACAAGGTTTTTTATATAGATCCACAGAATATTGTGTTAAGTGTTTCAGTGTGAACAGGTATTGTATAATAAATTATGGGGTTTATCTATGTTATTTTTACTTTCATCATATTTTACTTTGGTTTTCATACCCCCAAATTCGAAGCTATCTCTTTACGACCCTTCCTTTTCATAACCTATCATACTTTCATAAATCAGAGTCCATTTTCTGTAGGCTGTTTGTGAACCCAGTCAACGACGGGTACTTTTGTTAGTATATATATATATATATATATATATACTTGTTTATTGTTATATAAACATGTTCACATCCCGCTGCTACAAATAGCCACTTGTTTCAATCAAACAACAGATATCATCAGGCAGCGACTTGACTATTCAAAAGTTCAATGAATAATGGATTTTTATTTTAGGTAGGAACTCTTTAAAAGTTCGAGTTAAAAAACTTAAAACACAGAACTTTTATTAAAAAATGTAAAAAGGGAGGGGCAATTTAAATAAAGTTAAAAGATTACAATGGGGAGAGAGTGATTAAGAAGAGAAAAAAAAAGAATAGAGAAAGAAATAGAGAAAGAAAATAGAGAGAAAAAGAAGAGAGAAAATATATATATATATATATATATATATATATATATATATATATATATATATATATATACATATATATATGATATGGAGAAGAAAAGAAAAAAGATATAAATGGTTATTATAAAGAGAATAAGAACTAGAAGGAAAAGGAAAGAATAATGAGATTTAATTAAATAGAGAAAGAGAGAAAGAGAGAAAGTAAGAATTTGACAGTATATAGAAAAAGAAAAAGAAAAAGAAAAAGATCTGCGTGTCAACCAATTTATGAACAATTATACAATTCAGTAATGAAACATATTATTACAAATGCAAACAGAAGATACAATCCAAGCGTCAGAAACGAACATGTCAAAAAAAGGCAGTGAATGTATCTAGCCAGCATATTTATCCTCTCACATACGTCCACGAGTAATATCAACGCAATTCAAACATACGTCTACAATTAATTAGGCCCTTTATGCTAAATGATATAAGTATAAAGTTTTCGCGTTTTTATTAGATAAATATATAAATAATGATAAAACAATATTAAAATTATTATTAATAATAATAAACATAATAGTAATGATAATAATAATAATAATAATAATGATAATAATAATAATAATAATAATAATAATAATAATAATAATTAAAACAGAATAAAATTAATATTTATTATCTTTTTAATATAACATATTTAGCCATAAGAGGGGATTAAATAAATTAAATAGGTCCAATAATTATAAATAAAAAACTACTAATATTTATGTATATAAAAAGAATACAATACATATATGTATATATACACACACACACATATATATCCATATATACACACACATACACACATATATATATATACATATATATATATATATACATGCACATAAGTAAAGGTGTAACTATACAATTAAGTTGAAAGTTTAAGCTATTTAAGTATAGATATAAAGTCATATTAAATCACAAATTAATACATTCAAGACCAGATTACTAATAACACAGATACAAGTACACTTACCTATAAATATATAAAAATATTCAGGCAAAAGAAGTAATTAAATCAACGAAATACTCAAAAGTAGCGACGCACAGGTAGATAGTACCCAAATTAAAAATAATAAAATACATATGTATATACCCACAGAGAACCAACCGACATACAAATAAGCATATATATATATATATATATATATATATATATATATATATATATATATATAGCATATATATATATAGCATATATATATAGCATATATATATATATATATATATAGCATATATATATATAGCATATATATATATATATAATCTTATGTATACACATACATACAAAAATATATACAAATATATGCACACAATCATATACTAATAAACAACCACGCACACACACATATATATACTCCCACATAAATATGTATAATTTACATAAATTATATATATATAAATATAAGAATACAAATAATTTGGCAAGAGTACAGATAGATGCATACACACATAGGAACATACAAATGGATTGAATAAACATGGGAGGGTATACCAAATAATATAAAAATATATAAATCTAAAGTACACACGGTCATAAAATAAATACATAGACACATACATATACACATAGACACACAGGTATATAAGATAGGGGAAGTAAAGAATGAAATCAGGAGAGGAGAAAGTATATTAATAGTATTTTAATAAATTATAGAAATCAGTGACAATTTTAAATTTATTTAAATTTTATATCTAAACTAAATTACTTAAAAGATGGTTTTTATAATGTTTGCAATTAATTGAATTTTCGTGCTTCTTATTTAATAATTTATCTCTTTCTCTAAAAGTAAGTATAAATAATTTCTCATAAAGACATAGGTAGCAAGGCGAGTTTAAAGATGAACAGGTTTTCGCTTTCTTTAAAATTTTCCAATTTACTATTGGGGAGTAACCTTGCTCTACCAGTTCATTGTAATATTTAGACAAGGAAGTTCTATTTTTGTACTCATTATTTTCAAAAGAGCACTTGTGACCGGTAAATCTTTCTTTAAAATTGTTATTTGTCATTCCTATGTAATATTTTTTTCATTCGGATTTTCCTTAGTAGAAATAGTTGCTTGGTACACTACAGAAGTAATTTGACAATTTCCTTTAAGAGGGCATTTTGATTTAATTCTACAGTTACAACTTTCGGTAGCAATGGGTGTGCTATTTTTGTTTAATATTTTGTTATTATGTTTTTTAATTATTTTTTCAAGGTTTTCATTACAGCTATAACTAAGTTTTATTGTATTTTTATTGAAAATTTTATGTAGTATGTTATTAATAGGGAAGTGCTTTTTAATTAAGTTTAAGAATTTCATTCCTAGATTTGTTTTAGGTTTCAGATTAAAAGGGGGATTGTACCACAGGATTTTTCTCTTACGGTTTCTATTTGTATTCGTGTTTGGGTGTGTTGGTTCTATGAACTCAATTTGGGTGTTTTTGTATCCACTATCCTTAAGGGCCCTGTTATAGAAATATTTATGTTTATTAAATGTTTCAAGATTGGAAGAATTGTCACTGATTCTTTTACTAATGGATTTGGGGATATGCCTAATGATAGATTTTGGGTGATTTGATAGGGGGTGTACATAAATTGGGTTTGAGTTTTCCTTCCTATGTGGTTGGTAGATGCATTTCCTTAAATCAAAGTTCACATCCAAAAAATTTACAGTTTTAACATCTGATATAATATCCACTTTTAATTTAATTCTACGGAATTCATTTAAGATAATCTTTTTGGTTCTTTCACATTTAGGGCCGTTGGATTCCTTAATAATCATCAGTCCATCATCACGATACAAGCCTATATCCATGACATTGATTTCTTTGGTTAAGTTGTATAGTATGAATAGACCTACTAAATCTGTCATATCAGCCGAATCCAAAGACCCCATGGAAATGTCAAACATGTCATTTTGATCTTTTTTCAACCACTGATCATTTCCACTAATTAATGTAGTATTTCTACATGTCCGTATAATTTCAATTTCAGTGTCTTTTATATCAGACAGGAGTTTAGCAAACTCCATCACCTCTTCGAATAGTTCTTTAGATATGGAGGGATAGTAATTCACAATATCGAATTGTAAGAAAGTACAATTCTTTTTATTATGTATATTGGAAAACCATTTAATGGTATCCGCTGTGTTAATCCATAGATTTAGTTTATATGTTGATTTAATTTGATAGTTAACTCTTTCTAGTATATTTTTACTTAATTTACCAATTTCAGTTTCGTAGGATTAATTAACCTAGTTGTAGGTTTATTTTCAAAATTTATCTTATGGTCTTTAAGCAAAATATATGACTGTTTTTTTTTGTAAAATTCCCACTCTATTACTAATTTTAAGTCTGTCAGTTATTTCTTTACTATCCTTGTTAATATTTTTGCAAATATCTATATTTGATTTTTTGTAATTTTTTGTAATATTTTCTTTAATAAGTTTGTTATATTCATGTGTAGTTAGTTTGTAGAAATTTTGTGTCTTATCTGCTTTAACGTAAAGGTAATCCGAGATGTTGATTTTCTTAATGGTAAAATCCAACTCGAGTATATATATATATATATATATATATATATATATATATATATATATATATATATATATATATATATATATATGCTCGACTGCTTTAATATTGTTTTCTACAATCGGGAGATACCATTTTTTTTTTAAAAAGCCATACAATTGCTGTTGTTCCCGTCTCTTTTTTAGATTTTATCATTAAGGAAAACAAATTACGAAAAAATAAATCCCTCGATTCCAATTTTGATGAGTGAGGGCGAAACATGTCAATTGACTCGTTTTTATTTTTTTTCCTCTATTTCCCTACTTTTATTTTTTAGTCGCTATCCATTTTCCTTTTCTCCTCAGTCTTTTTTTTAATATAAAATTAATTCCGAAGAAATACGTCTTCCCTTCATGATTGCCTTAATAAAGTTTTGTACCATCAAGAAAATCATGAAATGTATATATATATATATATATATATATATATATATATATATATATATATATATATATATATACAGTGATGATCATATTTATTGGCACGGTAAAATAAAAGTTAAATTTTGTCTAATAAATTCTAAAAAAGGGATTAAATTAAAGAAAATAACAAAGTATATTATGTATTTTTAACTGGCCTTTCCGATGCAGCAATCGGATTTTAGAAAAAATAAATAACAAAGGAACAACAAACATAATTGCAAAAAAATAAATATGATCATCACTGTATATATATATATATATATATATATATATATATATATATATATATATATATATATGTATGCGTATTAGCCTGGCTCAGTTGTATGTTTAGGTTTCGGTTCAGGCTGATGGCACCGTGCCATATATATATATATATATATATATATATATATATATATATATATAGAGAGAGAGAGAGAGAGAGAGAGAGAGGGAGAAATAAAAAGGAACAAACCGTATTATGTGTTCATTAACGTTTCGTCTTTATTTCGAGACTTCCTCTGGATGAATGAGGTTAAGAAACAAAAAATACCAATACATAACATTTTCACATATTTTGTACTGGTATTTTTTGTTTCTTAAACTCTATTTTGTCGGAATACTGTTTCCATGTTTCTCATCATATATATATATATATATATATATATATATATATATATATATATATATAGTTTGGATTTCATTACTATATAATGATAGATAGAGAGTTGTCTCTATAATAATAAATTACGTAATCTACATGAATAGCACAGGGTAAAGCATAAGTCTTGCTACAAAATTTCGGAACTATTTTTTTATGATAATATAAAAATAAATTTACTATTATATTGTCATTATATGATTATGTAATATACGATTTCTTATTTTTTCAAAAACAAAAGATAATAATTTTTTAAAATGTCTGTGGAATTTAAGGAAAAGATTCATCATAGAGCAACATGATAATTAGACAAATGGCAAACAAAACACAAACATCACCAAGGAATCATGCAAGGACTATGACCTACAGATATCATCCTATACGCTCCAAAAGCGACAACTTCTCTCTGTATCCACAATTGCAATGAGACTGATCAGAAGTCGACTTTAGTTAAACCGTATTAGAGAAGGCATGCTCAAGAACATCATCTTCGCGGGTGAAAACTATTCTCACTTCAATAGTCCCACAAGCATCAAACTGATAGAGTCTTTGTGAGAAGTCGCGAGGCAATGCTTGATAATGTCGGAAAGGTTTTCAGAGCACAGAAACTACCATCAGTGATGGTCTGAACAGCTATTTCCGGAAGAGGGAAAACTCCATTTGATTTTCTTCCCCAAGAAACAAAGACCGTTACATTGAGGACATTGGTGTAATTCTGTGTTTGTGTGATGACGTTTGAACTCTCCAACAAGATGGTGTCGAGACAACTGTTCGTTCTGGATCAGCGAAAAAGAATGACTTCCTTCATCACCTGATCTTAACGCTATTGATTATTATTTGTGGTCAACCTTGTGAGTGCAGCCTGCTCTACTCCTTATTGAAGCTTTTAAAATAAAATTGAACAAATGCTGGGAGAAAATGCCAATAGATGTTCTGCGTGCTGCTATAAATAATTTCCAAAAAAAAAACTTCGTATTGTAGTGAAGGCTCAAGAGAAACATTTTGAATAATACTTGCGCCATATTGTTCCTTCAGTATTTGCCAATCATATTCTGTAATTAGGTTTTGTAATAAATCATTTTATTACGATAAATCTGAGTTACATTTTGTAACTGTATTTATGCCCCATCCTGCATCTTAGCGGCCGAGTGCCACTCCTTCAGGCACTGAAAGTCCATGAGCCGAAAATGACTTTAGTCCTGCCGGCAAGATTCACACGCTCAAACCGACATGACACTGAAGTCGGTCATTAGTATACATACATATATATACATGCACGCATACATACATATATACACATACATACACATACACATATACATATAATACACATATATGCATACATACATACACAATGCATAATACACATACATATACATACATAAACATACACAAGACGGTTAATGGCATACACACATACATATCTGTAAACATACACACATATATACATATATACATACACAATGCATAATACACGTGCATACATATACATACACACGCATACATACACATGTACATACATATAAATACACACACACATATACAAATACATGCACACATAAACATACATATACACATATGTACACATATGCACATATATATATACACTTACCTACATATACGTACACATACATGAATATGCACTCATACACAAACATGCACATACATACATACACATATACATGCATACATATACATACATACACACATGCATATATACACATACACGCAGAGACATGTATACACATACATACAAACAATATATATACGTATATACATACACGCACATACATGTATACATACATTTATACATATACATACATATACACATAGATATACACACATATACATACATTTGTACATGAACATACATACACCTATACATACATACATATATACATATAATGATGGCAGATCAATTATTACATGCTTCCAGAATTTCAGGCCTACACGCGTCACAACTTTTCCATGGCGTATCTATACACAGATGCTGTTACAGAGTTTTAGCTTTGTACGACAGCTAAATCTCTCTCTCTCTCTCTCTCTCTCTCTCTCTCTCTCTCTCTCTCTCTCTCTCTCTCTCTGTGTGTGTTCAAAATGTTGACATCCAGCAACAAGCAAGAGCAAGATAGCCAGCAACAAGTCAAACTGCAGACCAGCTTCATGCAGGTACTGGTCTCCCGCTTTATCTTCTTTTTTTATCTATGATTTGCTTCGAGAGGGATTGCCTTCACCACGGCTTACGGTAGCCCTCTCCACCCTACATACACATGACAATACACACATGCGTACATACAGATGTACGCCAACATACGTATGCATGTGCACACACATGCAACCATAATCACGTACAGGCACACAAATACGCACATACGTACATATGCCTATACATACGTACACACACATATACATGTAAAATACACATGAGGCAACATTCCAAAAGTCATACATAGTAAGTGATCAGCGGCTGGACCGTTTTTGTCTCTTTTCCTTCCTGATCTTTTTTCTCCTTCCTTTTTTGTTTTTTTGTTTTTTTGTTTGTTTTTTTTTTGTTGTTGTTGTTTTTAGTTTTAAATAAAAAGTTTGTCTTGGACTCACACATATGCAGTACATGATAATGATGATGATCATGTTGACAAATTCACACATAATTTTCCAAATAACTCAACGTACGAATCGACGAAAAAAACAACAGTCCAATTGATATGATTTACAGACGCTTGGATTTTATATATATATATATATATATATATATATATATATATATATATATATATATATATATATATACAGGGTGACTCAAAAAAAACGTTTTTTAGTGTTTTGTCCGAATGAAATGAAACTTTGGTCATAACTAGTTTATTATGTTCAAAACATTACATCAAAACACAAAGGTCTTTGGCCTTTTTTTCTCCGTTCTACAGTATTATGTTGTAGATGGCCTCCATTTAGCTTTTTTTGGGGGGGGGCTCAGCCTGTATATATATATATATATATATATATATATATATGTGTGTGTGTGTGTGTGTGTGTGTGTGTGTGTGTGTGTGTGTGTGCCTGTATGTGAATATACGAGGGACTTTCAAATGTAATTCCTCCTATGTTTTCATTCAGAGAGGATTACAAATTGCAGTGTTATGATGGCTGAACCTATGCATTCATAATCTGAAAGTTTCATCTACTAAATATATTGGCGGTGTAAGACTCTAAGAAAACAACCCCTCTCATGGACGTGCGTCATAAGCAGAGATTCGTAATTAAATTCCTGTCAAACGTGTATTATATATTTGAGAATGTGGTGATGACAATGTAAAAAAAAATTCTGGAGCACAAAATACTGCTCGTATCAAACTTGTAGCCATCTAATATTTCGAGTTAAAAAGATAGGCGCCTCTACTTTTGGAACGACCCTCGTATATTTATATTTCAAAAGTTCAGCATTTTTCACGCCTTTATGAATTCATTTCTCCCAAATTAATTAGATTTATTATTTTTTTTATTTTGTATGTTTTTATGTTTACAAATCAAATTGCATCCGCTGAATAACATGTTTATAAATATTACATGGATATTTCCTATCTTCATATAAGGAATTATTCCAAAAATTTTGTTTAATAGTTATTTTTGTTATTTTTGGTAATAAACAAAGTAGAGACTATTGAAGCAATAGTGATAGACCTTGTATGAAATAAGAAGCGCTGTCAAACAATATGCCATGAGAAAGCGTGAAAAATCTAGATGTGAAAATTAGAATGGAAGACTCAACTCAAAGCATAACTCAATATAAAATCAAGGAATATTTTAACATGTACTTTGCGTGATTAAATTATTTAAGAATGGCTATAGAAAAGCAAATTCATTAACTTAACTTTAATATACAGTGTAATCCAAATATACGAGACTTATTTTCAGGTCCCTCCAACTTTCTTATATCCGGGTTACACTGGTATCCGGGTTTATTATATCAGGGTTACACTGTACATTATACAGGCTCTAATTTGGGACCAGAGAAAATCTCTCTTATATCTGTTTTCTTGTGTTCGTGTATCTTATATCCGGGTTACACTGTAATTATAGATATATAACAACGCTTTTCTGCGAAATTTCAATAGTAGGAATCAGATATCAATTCCTTATATTTCCCTTTCTTTTTAGCATTTTTAACCGTATTTTTGGAGTATACGCAACCTCTCATGTTTAGAAGTCGAATGTCCATACATGTTAAATTGCAACTTTACAGATTTCCTAACCAAGAGAATAAGTGTCATCTCTGTTACTCTCTAGCAATGTAAAAAAAAAAAAACAAGTAATCGAATGCGCATACGTGCAAAGTAATTACTCAATTATTGAGAAATAAATTCAGTCTACAGTAGAATAGGACCAAAATTGGATGGTCAGATTTAAGGTCACACAAACACCCAATTTTATCGTTAGATAGTTTTTTTTACACTGTCCGCCACAACCAAGTATTATATAAATACCTCCGTTGAAATATCTGTGGACAGATGCAGCTTGACAGATCGTCTAACATCTGGGAACATGAACTATCAACGATAACATCAAACGGTGACAGTATTCTATGACAAAGGCACACAGGCAGGCAGATACATAAAATACAAAGCCATTAAAACCATTAAACAAGACATTGTAATATGGAGCAAGCCCGAAAGAACTTCACTCGTTATTGAAGTCACCGTCCCAAATGACGATTGCCTTAACAGAGCTGAACGAGAAAACATGGCAAAATATCAGGCCCTAAAAATTAATTAAAATCCAACATGGTCTCTGAAAGAAATACACGTTATACCGGTTGTGATAGGAGAGACTGACCTAATAAAAAATATTACAATACTTGGAAACAATACCTGGAAACCCAAATTGTAGCGAAATACAGTTGGCAGACATAAAGCGAACAACGTTTATCCTTAAAAGAGCCTTCGGATATAGCTCCAAATCGTAATGAATTCAAGTATTAGATCATTTAAAACTTGGTGAAGTAACATTTTTTAAAAATACATTATCTGCAGGGTCAGTGTAAAATATGGGGCAAAAGTAGGGGATTTTAAGAACATGGCGAGAGAACTCAAGGAAGGATCTTAAAAAGAATAAAATTTAAAAAAACAAGACTAGCACGAAAACCGAAAATAAACCAATAAGCAAAATGCATAACTATTCTACCGAAGCTTATAAGGGACACAATAACGGTAGCAAAGCCGACTGAAAAGAAAAAGCTGGATGTCTCTTTATTTAATAATGTAGGGCTCAGTTTGAAAACGAGGTTGTCTAGAATGAAGACGTTCAATTAATTCTAGATGTTGTTAAAAGCAACGAAAACAAACCAAAATAAAATAGATATCATGATAATACAAAAGAAAAAACAGATAACATTATAAAAGAAAGGCTGAATGGATTTCAGAATTACAAAAGCCTTGCATATATTTCGTGCCCGATTTCTATCTTAAACAACTAACAGCAATTCATCATTATAGCAGTTGCTTAACCAGACTATTGAGGGGTGAAGAGGCCACACAAGCATAGTTATTGAAAGTGATGCAGCCCTCATACCCACAAGTCAAACATAAAGTCCTAGTAAGTACAGAACCATCTGCTACCTCACTAAAACCTAAAATCTCTTCACTGACCTTCTTGATGAACAAGAGTTTAGGCACCAAGAACCGGTTGTTGATAAATAAGACAATCTTTGAGGACTGTATGAAGAGGCAAAAGCCATATGATAGTGTAGCAAAGACGTGGTTATAGCACTGCCTTCATTTTTTATAACAAATATCCAGGAATCAAAGATACCATGACCGTACACATAAAAATGACACAACCAACCATGGTGTCAATCCACACTAATGGAACTGTTAAAATCCTTAACATTAAGATCAAAGAATGAATCTTTCAAAAGAAACCCATATTTTCTTTTACTTTTTTTACTGGCGATAGATTCGTTAAGCAAGCTACTAAATAAAAGCAAGGGTGCCTACAACCGGAACAAGAGACACCAATATAACCTAAACAAAGCAATCAACCATCATGGATGACTTCAAGTTGTGTGGCAGCCTAAACGCTGACAGGTCAACTCTTGCAGGCCATACATAACTTCTTCAGAGATATTTTAATGAACTTTGGTTTTGAAAAATGTTCCAAGGACTCCATCAGAGCTGGGGAGAAGGGCAACTTTGCATGACATATTTTCCCTATAATTAAACACTGACTAAATATTCAAAATCACATAGTAGTCACGACTCAAATAATGCCTCCTGTGTATGAATAACCCACACCGGCTTTTACGAGGAATTGTGCACCTTCTCGAAGTATCGGCACGAAGCTGGATCCTCCACCAGACTATATGAATTCTTGTCCTGGAATTAAGTAAGACCAAGAGACTACAAAAAATAAATAATATAAGATATTTAAATGGTCGATTGTGGAAAGGAAAATTATGTTTTTATATTCTTTAATAAGTGTTTGAGATGTAAAGGAGAGCTTTGATAGAGTATTCAGATATCTATGAATCTTATATAGAAATCAAGTGTTATCCCCAGAAAGACGAACCCTTGATTTGTGAGAAGTTCAACCGAAGTAAAATGAAACAAACTCATTTTAAGAATGGTAATATATATCTTAATAAAAGCTTATACACATCAACTATTAAATATTCCTTTATTTTCGGTTTCTTTTCTCCTATGGCTATTATACAAGAATAACTTCCTATTTGAAAGTTTAAATCTATCAGATTTGTATTGAATTTACTACATAGTCATTAAACGCAAATTAAGAAAGATTTCCGTAATTTTAATTTCTTTTAAAGACCTCTTAAACTTTAGACATGTTCATAGACTCAAAATTAGGTCATGGCTTTTTACTATAATTGGAACATGGTTTTTTGATAAGGAGACATAAAAGCGGTACAAAACTATTCTAATCAAGGAATTAACTTTACCTGTACTGGGACGAGCATTATTCTATTATTAGTCGCGTGCAAGCAGCTCTATAAGTCATTCTGTCGGTCCGTCGGTTGGTCGGTCGGTTGGTCGGGTTGTCTGTCGGTCTGTCCGTAACACTTTTGTGCTTGGCCTTTTTGCTTAAGATCAAAGGTTTGTTGTTAATACATACTATTCTTAGCGTTTTAAGCTTTCCTTGGCCTTTTGGCCAAGATCAAAGAGGTCAACGGCATGGTGGGAGGGAAGACTTTGATGATTTTAGGCCCTTGACTCTGCTAAACACAGAGTTAAAGATTTTGGCAAAGATTCTTGCGAATCGCTTGCAGGTTGTCATCACTGACTTGATCGAACCGGACCAGACTTATGCTGTGAAGGGGAGATCGATTCAAGACAATTTGCACTTGATACGCTCGATCATAGAGGGGACAGAAGACGACGCCGAAGCCGCGCTGATCAGTTTGGATCAGTCCAAGGCATTCGATAGGGTCGACCATCGGTTCCTAGGATCTGTGCTAGAGGCCGCCGGATTTAATCCGGACTTCCGCAAGTGGATCTTTGTTCTGTATGACAGGCCGACGGTAGCGGTGCAGATCAACGGTAAGCTGTTGGAGTCATTCGCTGTCTCTCGGTCGGTGCGACAGGGTTGTCCGCTGTCGCCTCTGTTGTATGTCCTGGCGTTGGAACCCCTCCTTCGCAAGTTAAGGGACGAGGCGGCTACACCAGTCCTGCGCGGAATAGCTCTCCCTGGAGGCACACGAGCCAGGGTTTCTGCGTTCGCCGATGACGTCACCGTGTTCGTGTCTTGCCTCACGGACGTTCAAGCGGTGGTCGAGGCGCTCGCTCGATACGAAGAAGTAACAGGGGCCATCTTCAACCGTAGCAAGTCTGTTGGCCTGTGGTTGGGGGCCTGGACCGGGGTAAACTCGCTTCCAGGTATTTTCAGCTGGACCGATGGACCGGTCCGCATTCTCGGTGTCTGGTTTGGACCGGGACTTCAGCTGGAAAAGAATTGGTCGGAAGTACAGTCTAAGGTCAAATCGTCAGTAAAGACTTGGATTGGAAGGAAATTGTCCTTGAAGGGTCGGGCGGAGGCGTGTGCTACATACGTCTTTCCGCTCATCCTTTACCATTTGTCTGTACTTCCTCTCCCTGCAGAACGACTAACCCACTTACAAGGGCGCCTCGATTCACTTTTGTGGAACGAGGGTAAGCATTATGTCTGCAGAGAGGTCTGTGTTCAAAGTCCGAGCGAGGGAGGCCTGGGTCAGCCCAGTCTCTTGTGTCATAGAAACGCCGAGAGATTGGCTTTCCTGGGTCGTTCGCTTGAAGGAGACACTCCTTGGGTCACTGTGGTTGAGAACTCGTTTCCCAATCTCAAACCCAACCCTTCGGTAGAAGGTCGTCGTAGACCGAAGGGGGAGTTCAAGTTCTTCTCCGAATGCCGAACAGCTCTTAGAGCTTTGCCGGGGACCAATGTCCTCGATCAGCCAAGGAAGAAACTGTATCGGGATTTAGTGGAGGGGACCGCGAAGGATCCACTTTGTAGGCGGATGGGATGGTCGATGGAGGTTGTCCGTTCTCAATGGTGTTGGGCGCCGGGACGGGAGGTTCTGAATAACTCGGAATTCTCCCTGACTTGGCGACTGGTCCGAAATGCGCTGCCCCTCTTCGACGTACTTTTCCGGTATAAAGAACATACCAGTCGCTTCTGTCCGTGCTGTGACGAACGCGAGCCCGAAACAATCGAGCACGCGTTTTTTAGTTGCAGCCGGATACAGCCCCTATTAAAGTACGTCGAGGGGGTAACAGCTCGCATCGATGCCGAGTGTCTGCTCGATCTCGACGTAGGAACTTTTGTGTACAACATGGAGCCGCCGTTCCCCAGGGAGGAAAGTTTGGTTTTCCTGGCAATCCTAGCAGTAGCGCGCATGACCATTTGGATCACGCGCCTCAAGTTGGTCCACGAAGGGACATCTGTTCCTGATCGGGATCTGATCGTTTACTTTAAACATTTGCTTAAAGTAAAGATCAGATGCGATTGGAAGAGGTTGCCTAGAGTGGAATTTGACAAGAGGTGGGTGCACAGTACTAGTTTGTGCATCCGTCGAGGAGCCAAGTTTCAATACGTGTTCCCTCCTTAGGCATGGCATGGGCGGTGCTGGGTCCTACGGAACCCACCCCGCCTAGGTTAGCATTATAAGTTCAGTAAAGTAACTCTTGACTGGTGGTACAAATGAGATCCTGTTCCTGATTTTATTTTTTGGTATTAGAGAACCTCTGAGTCTGCCCAACCCCCCCTGCTCCTCATTTTTATTTTCTGATGCCCCCGGTCATCCCCCTACTCAGAGGTCACCTTCCTACCCCCTCCATCCGTTGCTTTATTTTCTCCCACTTCCATTAAGGCGACTTCCCCAAACCCCATTAGGGATGCTCTGCTTGTTTTCGGTTCCCCGGAAAACAGTGGGGGATCTAGCCACATAGAATAGTACAGGGGGGTCTTACTAACAACACATTAGTAGTTTTTTCCTTATTTTTGAAATGAACATTTTCATTAGTTTTTTCCCACTCCACGAACATTTTATGCCAATTAATTCAAGAACTCTTTCTAATGAAATCGAACTTTATTTTCTCACACATACACACACACACAAAAAAAAAAAAATGCACACACAACATACAAAAATGAATATACAAATTGTACATAGTTAAATTTTACATTGAACGCTGGGGTTATTAGTTAGATTAGGATCCACAGAGTGATTGAGGTATTTTGGTAAATGTTGCCAGTCAAGAGTAAGACTTCAAAGTCTCATCTGTTACATAGTCAAAAAGACCCTGTACCCTCCCCCTCCCAATTTCTTGTAGGGCCTTGTGCCTAATTTTGTTGAATTGAATTTTTTGTACGTTTTTTATGTTCAATTTTTTCTTTCTCAATAAAATATATAAACAAGATCAAAGTGAAGTATCTGTTCCGGCAGATACTGCAAGCTATGACTAGCAAAGACCAGATGTGGGGGCAACCCCACATGCCTGGCCATTAACCAGCTCCCATTTCCCACCTCTCGGGAGCTGGTCCCCATTTTCCCTTCCCCCTCCCTTCACTCCTCACATTAAAAATCGGCCTTGTGCCTAATTTGCTCGGTGGGGGAGCAAATAAATACCATCTGTTCCGGCAGATATTGTAAGCAAAGACAATATGTGGGGGAAACCCGACATATAAGACCTTGGTCAATGAAGGGGCAACCCTTCATGCCAATAGTCACTATCCATCTCCCCTACTTCCTCCTCACATTAAAAATCGACTTTGTGCCTAATTTGCTCAGTGGGGGAGCAAATAAATACCAACCCCACATATAAGACCTTGGTAAATGAAGGGGCAACACTTCATACCAATTGTCACTATCCAGCTCCCATTTCTCACCCCTAGGAGCTGGTCCTCTTTTCCCTTCCCCCTCTCTCTCTCTCTCTCTCTCTCTCTCTCTCTCTCTCTCTCTCTCTCTCTCCACATTAAAAAACGGCCTTGTGCCTAATCTGCTCAGTGGGGAAGCAAACAAATAAAAAACCCACATATAAAACCTTGGTCAATGTAGGGGCTACCCTTCATACAAATTGTGAGTATCCAGCCCCCCTACTCCCCGGGGAGTTGGTCACAATTTCCCCTTCACTCCTCACATTAAAATTCGGCCTTGTGCCTAATTTGCTCGGGAGCAAATAATATCCTTTTCTTGAACTTTTGGCCAAGATCAAAGTGTAGTATCTGTTCCGGCAGATGCTGCAAGCTATGACTAGCAAAGACCAGCTATGACTAGCAAAGACCAGATGTGGGGGCAATCCTACATGCCTGACCTTTAACCAGCTCTCATTTCCCACCTCTCGGGAGCTGGTCCCCTTTTTCCCTTCCCCCTCCCTTCACTCCTCACATTAAAAATTGGCCTTGTGCCTAATTTGCTCGGTGGGGGAGCAAATAAATACCATCTGTTCCGGCAGATGCTGCAAGCAATGACTAGCTATGACTAGCAAAGACCATATGTGGGGGTAACCCCACATATCCGACCTTGGTCACTGAAGGGGCAACCCTTCATACCAACAGTTTCTAATCCAGCTCCCGTTTCCCACCTCTCGGGAGCTGCCCCCCCCTTCCCTCCCCCCATCTCCACATTAAAAAACGGCCTTGTGCCTAATTTGCTCAGTGGGGAAGCAAATAAATCCAATCTGTTCCGGCAGATACTGCAAGCAAAGACTATATGTGAGGGCAACCCCACATATAAGACTTTGGTCAATGTAGGGGCAACCCTTCATACTAATTGTCACTATCCATCTCCCCTACTCCCCGGCGAGTTGGTCCCCATTTCCCCTTCATCTTCACATTAAAAATCGGCCTTGTGCCTAATTTGCTCGGTGGGGGAGCAAATAAATACAAACCCTTCATACATCGTCACTATCCAGCTCCCCTACTTCCAAGGGAATTGGTCCCCATTTCCCCTTCACTCCTCACATTAAAAATCGGCCTTGTGCCTAATTTGCTCGGTGGGGGAGCAAATAAATACCAACCCCACATATAAGACCTTGGTCAATGTAGGGGCAACCCTTCATACCAATTCCACTTTCCAGCTCCCCTACTTCCCGGAGAGTTGGTACCCAGTTCCCCTTCACTCCTCACATTAAAAATCGGCCTTGTGCCTAATTTGCTCGGTAGGGGAGGAAATAAATACCCTTTTCTTGGCCTTTTGGCCAAGATCAAAGTGTAGTATCTGTCTTACTACATGCTGTACTTATTGTGATCACCCACTTTACAACCAGTCAGTCTCAAAGCCATTCAAGTAATTCTCCAGATCATTCAAGTTGTTTTTTAAGGATTCCAGTTATTTTTTAAGCATTCAAGTCATTCTTAAGGTCATTCAATTCATCCTTAAGTTCATTAAAGTCATTCTAAGTCATTTACCTTATATTTATTTAAGTCATTTCAGCCCATTTTTCGGTCATTTTAGTTTATCTTTAAGAATTTCATGTCAATCCTACCTTCACGCATTCATTCAATACACGAGAGCACGCGACTAATGACTATCGGCCTTGTTCATATTAAATCTTAGAATTACATCAGTAATTTAATTTTTCATATATCTTGTTCATGTATCATGTGTGTTGCAGACATTGATAATCATGACTCATCCGGCCATTTTTGTATTCGGACCATTACACAATAATGTTCTTTGCATAGTACCTGTAGTAGGTTGCAATTACTTACTATAGGGGCAGTGCTTATACAGAGTGTGTATTCTTGGCCATTGTTCCTCTATCAGTATCATTTGTCTAACACAACGAAGAGGTGCCTAATTCTGAAAGAAACTATCAGGTTGCTAAACAATTCATCCATGACCTGCCTGACTTCACCTACCCTGATCATGGGGGAGAGGTGTAAGTGAGCACTTAACGTGCTCAAAGACTTTTTACATATATAAACTATTATTATCATTTCTAATAATAGAAAAAAACAACATTGACTGTTGTTTATTTCGTTTTTTAGAGGGGGGGGATTTATTTTCGAATAAATTTCAGATTTTTAAACGGCGGCAACTGTCTTACTTGTTATTTGATTTATTGTCCCATCACCATCACCCCTCGAATTAGTTTCGTGCTGTAGATAAATAAGGTAAGTATTTTTACTCTATAAATTTAGGTCTAACAGGGCAGATATATATTTATACAAAAATAAGCAAATTCATACACATCGCTCTTTATTATAGAGGTAGAAATCGTAACTAACCGCAATGGTTGTTAGACTTATCTATTAATCAATATTTAAGCGATCCTGACATACAGGTCGTACATGATCATCCATAAACCCATCACTGCGACTCGCGTAACTGCTGGTCGATGCCTCCGTTCCCCGACCAACCGATGCCTCCCTTCAATCTCAAAAATCAATGGATACCCCCCTGCAATGGTAGCTTTGCGTGTAGTTGTGTGACAAGGGTTGCGCAATCCCCAACCACAATCGGAGTCCAGGTGTAAGGAGAAGTCCAGGACAAATGGAAACAATGCCGAGATAAGCAGAGAGCACATACAGCACCTGGAATTCCCCAAGTGTCACTCATTTTAGTACTGACCAAGTTCAACGTTGCTTAACTTTCGTGTGTCAACGATATTATGCTGTACAATTCCTCCACCAATCAGAGCCTTTATATCTGTAGCCTTATAACTATGCATTATCTCTCTTCATAGTCAGTCCCCTACTTCGTCGACTAGGTCTTTTTTCCCCCCCTTTCTTTGCAGGTTTCTCTGCTGCTGCGCTAAGTAAACACATGTTCATGTGTTGATTTTTAAGGGCTCGATTGTACTTATTGTTTGATTCCAAACGTCGTGCCTGCTGTTGTCATTAATGCCTGTGAAAAAACTGCGCTTATCTTGCTTCTTCTGAAGCATTCATCCTACAGTGAACAGAGTCCACAATAACCAACTGTTCCTGCCTGTTGTCGCTGAGCTGTATTCATTAACCGCTCGATCAGGGGGAGGATAAAAGAAGGCAACAGCTTGTACGCCTGGCGGACACTTGGCTGACATGTGTGGTTATTATACAGTTACTGAATTACTCTCTTTCTCTTTCCCTCTCTTTCTCTCTTTCCGCTCTTTCCCTTTCTCTCTTTTCTCTCAACTGCATAATGATAATAGGCAAATACTGAAACGGTTTTTACATTGTTCAATGTTATAAGTTAAAAAAAAAATGCTTATAACAGAACTGATACAATTTTTAACGTATCCTCACAAGTTTAACATTACACCAGGTCTCATGTCTAAAAGAAGGAGTACTCAGATTTTGCTTCTTATTTTCATTGTTTCCACACAACCATTTTTTTTTTTTTGCAACTATTCAGAAGAATCCATGGATACTGATGTTAAATAATCAAGCATAGTTATCTAATATATAAAAAGCTATATGTCTGTCTGTCCGTTTCTATATTTTCAAGCTTTATCTCCTCCGAAACTAAAAGTAGCAGAGCGGCACCAGGTGCCTAAAATGATTGTATTTTTTATGCACCGTTATTTTTGTGGGTCTTTAGCCGGTCAAAATAGTTTTAAGGAGTTATAAATGGGTCCAAATTAAAAAACCGGTATACATTTTCTACATTCACCTTTGTTCATACGTGTCGTCTCAGTTTTAATGCTCCAGTTTTGCTTTCGGTTTTGCTTCTAGCTGATGGCGCCGAAATATTTTTTCTTTTGAAATCACGACTCGATAATAGTATATACAAAATCTGGATAAATTAAAATATCATATTTAAACGTATTTTACAACTGGGCAAAGACGCCCCCCCCCCACACTGCTAGTCTAATTTATAAAAATATGTCTGTCTGTCTCCATATTTTCAAACTCTATCTCTTCCGAAACTTAAAGTCGCAGAGCGACGCTAGGAGCCTCAAATGATTAGATATTTTATGTGCAGTTAGAAAGAAAAAGGGCAAACCATTTCTCCTACTTATTTAAAAAGAAAATACAACTTTGTTATGTATGCGTCGTGGGATTGGATTCACTTGCAAGAAAGAGATATAGCTTATTTACATATTCTTTTAAACATTTATTTTAATTAGTTCTCTATTAGTTTTTTTCGGTTTTCTTATGAGATTATCATCTTTACTTAACTATTACGTGTTATTATATACATGCAGATATTCTACATGATTTATAATTGCGTAATATTTGCGTAAAATAGTTACAGCAAACACAAACCTCTTTCTATATATATATATATATATATATATATATATATATATGCGTATATTTATTTGTTTAAAAAATTTTGCTTATCCAACTCTTCTCAGTTTTTTGTCTACAGGCATAAAACTTGACATATAGGGTATTCGAACGCATGCGAAACTTCATATTTGAATTTTAGCTGGGGAAAATCGATGCAAAAGTTGTTTTTTTTAAATTTATGGAATTTACCATGCGATGGTCAAACGACGACATTACTTATATGCATGCGTAACGTAATAGCTATTGGTTTATGTTTTATATTTTTAACCTTGCGGCAAACATGTCTTCATAGCTAGGCATTAACATCAAAAGAAAAGTATATCGTAAGCTAAACGTCTTGGTTTAGATTCTAGGTGGTGGCGCACGAGTCATATTTTTAAAATCTTTTTAAATCATTACTATATATTGGGTCCTATATAATATAATTATAAATACGAAACCTGCATTAATTAAAATATAATATTTAAGTGAATTTTGCCACCGAGAAATGCCGCGCGGCCTATTAGTATTATTATAGAGTCGCGGCTTCAAAAGTAAAAAAAAAAAAAAAGATTGTGGAATATCAGCTAGAATCGAAGCCAAAGCTGGTGACGTTACTACTGCATTAATGTGGCATGCATATGAACTCGTAAAAATAAACTAAGATGAATGTACAAAATATATAACGCTTTTTTCAATTTGGACCCCTTTTGGGCCCCTTAAAAACTATTTTAACCGGCTAAAGACCCACAAACTTGTGCGATCTATTACGAGCGTCGCCAATTTTAAAATAAATGTTTCGCCAATATCATCTACTGGATTCGTACTTCTTTGAATTTAATGTCTTTTTTAATTTATGTGATATATTCACATTATAAAACAGTTAGACTTTCTTTATTATATTTTATGTTTTTCTTACCATCTTTAATCAATATATATAAAAATACGTAAACTTTTTTATCAATTGATTTTTTTAATTTTTTAATCGCATATCTTTTCAAATTATTGTCTTTATTTACGTTAATGTTATCTATTTTGTCAAACTGTTTAGATATTTTACAAATATGTTTATTTACAGGGGCATGAAAAGAAAGCAATTAATTTTTCACGTTTTTTACATTTTGAATAGTTTTAAAAAGGTGAATTTGCATCAGAAATAGTTTAATAGATTTAAAATGTGAAAAAATTACACATATATTAAAGATAACTAATTTTAAATCGGCGACGATCGTAATAGATGCTGGCAGGCTTAAATTAAGTATATTTAAATAAAGTACATTAAAAAAAAGTAACTATATTTGGAAAAACAAAACAAACAAAACGTAAATATGTTTGAAAAAGTTTTTTTCTCGAGATTGTGAATACGTTAAATGGGAAGAGGGTAAATTTTTACATTAGGTCCACCACCACAATTTTCTTTAGAATAACGACTTTTAGAGGTTTCCGACTATGCTGATTAAGACAATCTAATTCAAAGTTTTCGGAGACAAGTACTTATAGAAATATAAATACCTCTATTATGCATTGTAATTCACTGGCTACCAGGTGTGTACGCACGGGCGATAAAGAAATATACTTCTCTCCTACCGACACTACCAACCGCCAATATTTTTGTAGCATTTGCGGGTGGGTATGCTGACAACGATTATCACGGTTAAATTTTGTAGAATTATTTTCCGCTACCCACCTCCTACAAAAGGGGGTTGTCTATTCCAAAAGTCATTCTTTAGGCGAGGATGTTTGGGATGTCTATTCCAAACGTCGTTCTAAACATGAAAATACTCAAAGAAGTGAAGTGAAAAAAAAGTCGTAATTGTTTAGTTTTTGACATAAAACTGGAATTTGGAAGAATTGAACAACAAACGGAAACAGCTAAGGTTGCTACCACTGATTTCGATTACTCTAAACAGTTCATATACAGTGAAAATTTTTTACCTCGAAACCTTCTGTTTTTATTTTGCATTATTATTCGAATTGATCATTTTTCTTAATTTTATCCATTCATACTGATTTACGCATTCACTTAATTGCTTCTTTTTTTTACAAACAGTACCTGCATGTTATCGCCCCAAACCAGCACTAATCGCCAGTGAAAGCCAGTGTCTGCAATTGCTCAGGAGCAGCAGTGATTACCAACAACAACCGTAGTTTATTTTTTTACGAGAGGATGGCCAAGCGTCTACCAGGCAACGTCGGTTAACGGGTTCTGCTAGTATAATGATAAATACAAAATCTGCGTTAATCAAAATATCATATTTAAGTATATTTTACGACCGGACAATGCCGGATAGCCTGCTAGTATGTATGTATATATATATATATATATATATATATATATCTGTGTGTGTGTGTGTGTGTGTGTGTGTGTGTGTGTGTGTGTGTATAATCAGTTGAGCTTGGCGCACTCTAAAAATCTACAGTATTATTATCTCATCGTATATCCCTTTTATGCGGAGTTATACAGGGTGACCAAAAAAAAACGGGCTTAACTCTAATTAGGCTTCGTTTCTTAGTGTTTTGTCCGAATAAGATGAAACGTTGGTCATAACTAGTTTATTATATTCAAAACATCACATCAAAACACTATGGTCTTTGGCCTTTTTTTTTTTCTCCGTTCTACAGCATATGTTCTAGATGGCCTCCATTTAGCTTTTGTTTTATTTGGGTCACCCTGTAGATAGACAGTTGGTTAGATAGATAGATAGATAGATAGATAGAGAGTGGGTGATAGGCACACACAGAGAAAGAGAGAGTCTAACAGGTCGCCCAGCGTTGCCCGGTCATAAAATACGCTAAAACATGATATTTTAATTCATGAAGATTCTGTATTTATTATTATAGAGCATGTTCCTGATCGATTATCATATTGTACTCAATATAAATAGAATTAATTTCAAACGTGTAAAAAACAAATCTTACTTCAGTGCCATCAGCTGAAATCGAAACTAAAATATTCAGCGCTCTAGCCTTGATCAGTATTTTGCGCTGTCCTCTGAACTATCGCTAAATGGATAAAGAAAAAAAAAAGGCGAAAATTATGAGACTTTAAATAAAATATGTATTTGTAAGCTCAGAAGTGTGTTTATATATTCCTGCCAATGCCAACTGATTTTTCATTTCGATTTTGACATCATAGTAACAATTTGTACACGACGTTTCTGATTTTTTGAGAGGAGGATTGGTTATTCCTATTATTTGGATTCATCAGACTACTGTTCTCATCTTGAGGGTGATTTTCGGAAGTTACATCGACGGAAACGTTGTGAAAATCACACTAAAGATGAAAACAGTAGTACGATGAATCCAAATAATACGAATTTGTACACGCTATAAACAAATCTGAAGTTTTCCTGAAGTTTAAATACTCTATATATCAAGTTTCAAGACCGTAGACCACATATTCAGAGAGAAGTTTTATAGAGACGCTAAATGAAACCAATCATCTAATGAGATACCATAAAGATATGAATAATTAATTAATGAACACTTTGTTTCTATTATTATATAAAAGTCTTTGTGTGTGTGTGTGTAAGTTCTTTCCTCATAGGTTCCGAAACGGCTAACCCTATTTTTTACAAATTTCACACAAAACTAATTTATATGTCTAGCAGTGTTCTTAGATATGTTTTGTACAGAAATTCATCCGATAAGCATCGAAAATCGAAAAAATTATTTTCTTCTCGTCTAGATAAAAATACTTTTTACAGGGGGATTATTTTACGTTACACCGCCAAGGGAAATAATAAAATTTCAGCAAATCACATCCTTAAAAAAAAAGTAGATTTATTGTAATCTGGAGATATAGCTTAGTGGCAGCGCATTCGACTACAAATCGAATGATCCCCCTATTCGAACCCCTGGATACCTCACCATTTTTTCTTATTAATGCGTTCAATTTACGATAAAATGGCCGTGTTTGCAGCTAGTATATATATATATATATATATATATATATATATATATATATATATATATATATATATCACAAATACGTTATAAAATTTCAGTAAACAATAGGTAAAATATGACATACACAGATATACATGAAGACATGTATATATATTTACGATTATATATATGTGTGTGTGTGTGTGTGTGTGTGTGTGTGTGTGTGTGTGTGTGTGTGTGTGTGTGCATTGGTATTATTTCAGTAAACACCAACTTCAAATATTATAAATAAACTTATTGATGCTATATAAGTATACATCGCTCTTTATATATACTATACATCCGGTATTTTGTATGTTAATATAAAAATACAGATGATATATTTACGGCCATGTACGTGTATAGCTATCTTCACTCACTTATTTATATGCGTGTGTATACATGTGAATATACGTATAGCTTTCCCAGTAAACAGATGGATAATGTTGACAGGGAACACCCAAGGTAGAAATATAGAATACCGCGTTTGATGTGCTTAGCAAGTTGTTCCTTCTGAATAGACTTTGATGTTTACGTAAATAGTAAAAATATTTTATCAGATTTTAATATCATTCACCGATGAAATTGGATCTGAATAGTTTGAGAAGCTCTCGTTAAACAAGTATCTTGGAAGCAAGTCTTTTTCCATTTCTCTATCTCTTTGTCTCTCTCTCTCTCTTGTTTTCCTTCTTTCTTTCTTTTTTTCATGTTTTGATTGATTAGTTGCAACCAAATAAACCAAGTTAATATGAAAAATCGTTCCGATGAAAATCAGTCAGTAAGAAATCGTAAGAAGGCAATGATTCTTGCGTGTGAATCTTGTAAACAAAACGGCGGTCTGAAAATGATTATCAACCTTACTGTGATCGAATTGAAACTTAATATAGCTTTATATATCTATCTTTCTATCTACATATATATCTGTACATGTATATATATTATTTTTAAAATATAATTTTTAAAATATAATTTATTTTTAAAATATATATATATATATATATATATAATTCTGTGAAAATATCCATTATTCACTTATTTTCCCTTTTTATATATAGCAAGCCTTATTTAAGAAGCTCAATCTAATTACAGAGCATATAATGAATAAATGAAAAAAGTCTATAATCCAAATTTCATGACACTGACCATATTACAATTTATTCCTGTGATTCAAATTTAAAATGGCGTAATGAAAGAAACCTATAAAGTATTTGAAACTTCTCTTCCAATTTTTGGATGTTTTTATCATGTCCAAACGCATTTTATTTCCTTTGGTGGATTGATTTTTGCAATTTCTTCTGATGAGTTAAGGGCAAAATAGATTCACTGAAATATATTATTATTATTATTATTATTATTATTATTATTATTATTATTATTATTACATAGAAGCTGTCCCGAACTGGCATTGTCTGGGAGTATGTAATTTTATTGTTTTAATAGAATTGTTCAAGTTGAATCAAATCTCTTCTAAATTTCTTTCAAATGTACAATCGTCACAAAGTAATTCATTACTTTTTCAATTATCAAATACAGGTTTTGAATAAGCTGTGGTGCATTATGGTGGATTTAATTTCGAATGAATTTACTTTATTTTACCCTATTGTGTGTTGAATATTTAATGTGAGAATAATAATTTATTAATGGTTTAATATGCTTAAATGCGGTAAATGCATATCTATATGTATTTATTAACATGGCTGACTTAATAAACCGAAATGCATAGTGGCAGATATAATGATGAAATAGTTGTTTGTAATATGATATCTTTGATTTATTATTTGGGGTTGGAAAAATTCTTTTGAATTTATGCTGTCGCCTTTTAAATTTCAATTAATGTCAGCTAAATGTAAACAACGGATCCAAAAAGAGGGCACATTTACTTCTTCAATCTGACACTTATCCAACTAAGTTAGTCAGACTGGCGATAGCAAAAGATTATCCAATAAATGTGTTGTGGCGTAGCTCTATCATGTGACTACAGTCACACTGCGATGAAACTCAGTTTCAGGGTGTGGCAATCTCCTTGTAGCCTTCATGTAGTGCAACAGCTCGTCTTTCCATGGGGTGCTATGTTGGAACTTTCTATGACTAGTATGAGTGGGTGTGGGAGCTGCACTACAAATATGGACACATATGGCCCGTATGCACACATGGGCTCTGTATGCACACATGGGCTCCGTATGCACACATATGCTCCGTATGCACACATATGCTCCGTATGCACATATGGGCCAGGTAACACTAATGAGTCACATGACATTTTGGAGAGAAAATGACAAGCAGTACTCAATTTTGACTTGGGAGTGTAGTTTCTTAGGGGTGTACTAACTTTTTGTTGGTAAGTATTTATCTTTTAATTGTTATATTTTTAATTATTTCGAGGGGAAAGTAAATTAACTCTGTTATATGAGATGCACATAGACTACTTTTTATTGCGTAAAAATGTCATTTTGTCAGTGTTGTTCTATAAAGAGATATACTTAAAGATCTGCAGAAATGTGAGAAGTGTACTCACTTTTGTGATACAATATATATATATATATATATATATATATATATATATATATGTATATATATATATATATATATATATATATAGAGAGAGAGAGAGAGAGGGAGAGAGACGTACAAGCTCAACACTGTTCTATCTGTACCATTAAAACTACAATTTGCTCAAGCAAGAAAAGTCTATCTGCTTCGTAGTTGTAAATATTAAAGAAAAAACACACACACATACATATTTATATCTATAATATAAAGCTGAACGTCTGTGTGTGTCTGGGCAGGAATAGGCTCCTATAATGTTGACTATTATAGAAAAATGATCACATATAATGATAGAAAATGTATCGAGACACAGGAATGGGTATGTTTGATTTGGCATAATGATGATTCATTAGAATTGTGGGGTCTGCTTACGCACCTGGTCCACAAAGTATGGAAATAAAAAATCAAAAAATTAAAAAAACGTTTACAAGTGCTTTTGATATAGATTACATAATAATACTTTGATAAGTATGCTTTAACTTAAATAGCGATGGTATAGTAAAATTGTGGGGTCTGCGTTCGCGCCTGGCCTCCATAGAATGGAAATATGCACAAACTTTAATAAAGACTTTTCATGTCTATCTGCGTAAGTATACTTTGATAATTATGTTTCAGTTTGAAGAAATATGGTATAATAAAATTATGGGGTGTTCGTTCGCGCCTGATCTCCATAGAATGGAAATATGTCACAAAGTTTAACAAGGTTTTTTAATATAGATCCACAGAATATTGTGATAAGTGTTTCATTGTGAACAGGTATGGTATAATAAATTATGGGGTTATCTATTTTATTTTTATTTTCATCATATTTTGCTTTGGTTTTAATACCCCCAAATTCGAAGCTATCTCTTTACAACCCTTCGTTTTCATAACCCATCATACTTTCATAAATCAAAGTCCATTTTCTGTAGGCTGTTTGTGAACCCAGTCAACGACGGCTACTTTTGCTAGTATATATATATATATATATATATATATATATATATATATATATATATATATATATATATATATAAGTCCGCCACCCTTTCTAGGGTCAAGCACTCTTGATAAATAATATCACCAAAACTTGTTTGTAAAGAAACAAATAGAGCCTTGTCTGAATGGTGATCAAAATTTGTAAAAAAAAAAAAAAATGAAAAAAAAAGCATTGTCACTAGTATAGATTAACCAAGTAGCTGTCGGCAAATCGCATATGATGCAAGTAATTTTGTGGCGAGAGCTTTCTATGAAACTAAATAATTTGAAGGTACGATTTGGAGTAACCCAATAGTTTTAACCCTTGTCCAAAAAAAAGAAAAACGTTTAGACGAACGACATAATAATCATCCGTCGTTGGTGATATAATACACACTAAAAAAAAAATAGTGACGAGCAAAAACAATATAACCGCTTCTTTTGTTAAAGAGTAATAAACAATGAAATAGCAAATTTAAACAATTTCTGGTATGGCAGAGATAATGAAGATTATTAAAAGAACAATAAAAGGCAAAAGTGCAAAACAAGTCGACGAAGACGTAAAGAAAACCAAAAAATTCGGTTCCAATGGAAGCGAGTCAATTTTCGTAAGGAGATAATTATTGCTGTAGGAATTTGCGGAGTTCACCGTTTCTGCTGTACTTTTGCTCCATATTAACGCCCCAATCTCGTTTCCAAGTGTGACGTAATTGGTGTGCGAATCTCCTGTTTTTCGAGATTGACTTAATGCAACTGGCAACACCTGTCAATAATTGCTTCGTTTCGATGATTAAACTTTCTGGCCAATTAGTCCACGTTCGTTGCTTCATTACAATAATTAGCATCAGTTCCAAACCGTCTTCATTTGAGTTTTTGCTCGTCTATTTTACTTTTTTAAATATCTTTTTCGTTCTTTATTTGCGTTTTTTTTTATATATATATTTATTTTTCACTTGCACGCTGTGCGTAATAAAATAATCTCAAAAAGCGGTCTTCCTTACACCAGTTTATAGAGCTTTATTAAACATGATGGCTTTATTTTAAAAAATCTATATTGAGACAGCATCTTTAATGCAATCGGTAACATATCTTTTTAATGTACTTTATTTCCATACGACAAGACCTGTATCAATCCTAAGACCTCGTAAAACCCTTGTCTTCACTAACGTATTTTGCTTTCACATAATTTTGTACTTTTAATAAATTTTATTAAAGTATGTTTCAATAGTATCGGCACGCCAACAATTTTTGTTAGATTATGAAACTGGTCTCGGTAAGCCTGAAATAAATATCCTTTGTCACCAACTGACTTTGCATCTCTGCATCATTTCTATCGAACAAGACGGGACGTTTCTTTCAAACATAATCTTATTCTGCTGAATATTCCCATTGCTAGATTTGAAACATAATCCAAAACCGTTGAATATTTCAATTGCTTGCTTGGAAACACATTCCAAAAATGTTAAATATTTCCATTGCTAGCTTTGAAACATGATTCAAGACTTTTGAATGTTTCCATTAATAATTTTATGACATAATCCAGATATTTCTATTGGTGGCTTTGAAACACAATGCAATACTTTTGAAAGTTTCCATTGCTAGTATTTTAAACATAATGCAAGGCGTTTCAAAGTTTCTATTGCTGGCTTTGAAACATAATGCAAGACGTTTCAAAGTTTCTATTGCTGCCTTTGCAGTATAATCCAAGATTTCCATATGATTACGGAATGTTTCTTTTTCTGCTTTTCTAAATAAATGTTCTTAAAACGTACTTTCATCTTTGGGTGCAACTTGTATACTTTTTGATGTGAGCTGTCTTCAATCTTACTTTGGATTGGAGGCTGAAGCTTAACTTTCTGCAAATGGGCCGAGAGTTGATGCTGTATTCTGCACTCGTTCGTGAAATTTTCTTTATTTTTCCTGTTTAACACGAAGGTTTTTAAAGTATTTGCAACATTTGCGGATGATCTCTCCTTCACAGTAATATCAACAAGCAAACTTTACAATAAGTAATCTCTGATTGTTGGCCGCTTCTTTGCTACTTTCAATCATGTTTCTAATGTTCCGGCATACAATTTATGTCTTTGTCCAACTTTCGATTCTGCTTGAGTTTCAATCTTCCTTTCTTATTTCTCCACTTAAAAACGAATATTCTCCACAGTGAACCAACTAGAATGCATAAAATATAATATATAATGTTTTGGTTAGCCAACTTTTTATATGGCCAACTCGATGTTGAACAAGTAGTACTCTCCTATTAAAATGCCGTTTGTTACGCATACGAAAATGGGAATCGTTACGAGACCGGGGAAAGGTCTCGTAACGAGTGACTTACTATGATATTACACTCATTACACAATGGGTGACTTAATATCATACATGATATCGCTTTATTTCTGTGGAAATTATTTTTATGAGGAAATGCTCCAAAATATCTTTACGTGATAACATGTAAATTTTAAATCTTAAGGATTCTGAAATTTTATATCAAAGTTTTGCTCACATGTTAGACAACAAGTTTCATTTCCTTTCTGCTTTGTAATAAGTCTTATTCTTCCTAGTCTTAGCCAACTTTTATTTTTATCCTAATCCAGTGTCCCTTTTTGAGAAGTTGTAATTTGCCGACATTAAAAATCTATCTTATATCTAATCCTGCTTTTATGAGAAATCAAGTAAACAGAAATTTTGGAAATTTGAAAGATCAATATTAGTGTGCTTGATTAAAATATTAATTTTGATAAATTTTTTTCTAGTGTATACAATCCATACAAGACGCTAGTATCGACAGGCGACGTTGGTCAAAAAGAGTTGTCTAGTTTAGTTCCTATTAATTTTTCTACTTATGAGGCGACAGTTAGACGCAGGGTCGGTTTTAATTTAGAAAGAATTCAATCAAAATTCAGATGTCCATGTGAATTATATGTACAAGTTTAGTCGAACTCTTAGACTTCCTTTGTCTCGCGCCAACTCAGAAGGCGCAGGTGTGGTTTGAGACAATTATAAGGCGGCAAATACGGAAATTATCACAATATTTTCTATTCATTTAAGCCAATCCAATTATTTTTAATTACACTTGGGAACAAATTGTAGCATAATTTCGTTTTTTTTATTTCGATTTTTCACTTGATTTAGTCAGAAAGTAGGAAAAACCGATTTAAAATTTCAGTTTTCTTCTCAAGGTATTTTTTCGAGAAGCGTCACTTTGGGTAATCCTAATTTTATTACTTGTTCGTACGAAATAAGACTGGCCGACTGATTGCTTTTATTATTTCTTTACTTTTTATTAATCATAAATATCAGATAGAAAAATGCTGTTGTCATATATGCCCACGACATAACAATCTATGGCAGCACTTCGAAAAGCATTGTTGATCTAGAGTACGTAATACAGTTGGGAAAAGTGGTGTGCTACTTTTGCATCTCTAAAAACCTTCTATTTTTCCATTATTTACTCCAATCAAAATGAATGATGCTCTCCTTAAAACATACATCCGCTTTGACAAGTTTCAAGGACTGACTTTCACTCCAATCTAAAATGCAAGGTTTATATCTATTCTATTGCTAACCTTACAAAAAAAAAACAGATAGTTGAATCATTCCAATCCTCCATGAAGTACCAGACCCCTGATATAATTGTTTACCTATTCAATAGTTAGATACGTTTTAAGCTGAACTATTAATTCAAGATCTGGGAAGATCTGTGTAAATCAAACCACCTTTCTTGTTTTGGCAAAGTATAAAATCAACTTCGTAATCTAATGGGTGAAGATATCTTTGTTCTGTAAACCATTAGAAAAGTTGCTAGTCTAAGTTTGTAATTTGTGTTATTTAAATTATTCGGACTATTGTTCTAATCTTTGGTGATATTCTCACAGCGTTTCGGCTGATGGAACTTCCGATATTCTACGGGTGCATTTTGTTCAATTCGTAAATCTTTCTGTCGAATTCGAGGATCTGTATGGAATTTCAAACGGGCCTTTTTATTTAATCCTCGCCGGCAGAATGCTCTTTTTCCATCTGAAAATTCGTGTAGATTCCCGAGATCGACAAAATATATCCGGGAAGGTAGGTGTTTGAAATGGTCGAAATGAGAATAGACCTAATAATCTAAATAGTATAAATTATCAGGTCTCATCTGTTTCATCATTATTTGCAATGATATATGACAATTTCTATTTTTGTTTTTACATTCATAGCAAGATCTCGTCTTTTTACAGTAACTGTGAAGTAATTTTTTTTTCTCTGGAGTTTCCATGAACATACATCCTTTCCATGAATTTCCAGAGGACTATGGCGCAGTGGATGGAGTCGTTGCGTCTCTATGGTGAGCATCATCTGAGGATAGCGGTTTCAATCCTATTCAAAGCAGGCTAGAGGATTAGTTAGCCGAAATGTGGTGAGACGACAACAACTATGGAAGGCAGTAATTACTGGATATAGTTACAAAACTCAGTATTCCTATCCCGTTGAAGTAAACCACCTGAAGAAGGCCAGAGGTTTAGTTGGCCGAAACGTGGTGAAACAACAACTATGAAGTGGGATAACAGTTCGCAAAAATGAATACACCAATTATGAAGGCTTATCTCAAAGGATTCAGAAAAATTAAATAAAATAAAAACAATAATACAGACTTTCTTTCCAAGAATTTCCAATCCATGGAACACATTAGTACAGGACTGTTTGTTGGCAGGCTACAACGCGGTCGTTTTCAAATCAACTGTCAGCAAATACATAAACTATCCTTCATATGCAATACAATTTTGTTCATTCAATTTATCGTATTAACTCTTTTCATATATTTTTCAGTATTCAGTTGACAGCATTTTGTCGCATTAATCTTTATCCTCGAGTGGCATTTAACTGCAATAAATAGCTATTTATTCGTGAAAATCAAAATTAATTATTTTGTAAATAAATATGATGGTTGATCGTTGTTGGAACTGAAAACGGAATTGTCTGCGAACAGAAACACTGTCATACAAAAATATTAGATATAGGGACAACTAGTATAAGGGAGTACATATGGGAACATTAGATTATGGATATTAGATACATGGATATTAGATTATGGATATTAGATTATGGATATTAGATACATGGATATTAGATTATGGATATTAGATGTATGGATATTAGATGTATGGATATTAGATACATGGATATTAGATACATGGATATTAGATACATGGATATTAGATACATGGATATTATATGTATGGATATAAGATGTATGGATATTAGATGTGTGGATATTAGATTATGGATATTAGATTATGGATATAAGATGTATGGATAGTAGATGTATGGATATTTGATACATGGATATTAGATTATGGATATTAGATGTATGGATATTAGATTATGGATATAAGATGTATGGATATTAGATACATGGATATTAGATTATGGATATTAGATTATGGATATTAGATGTATGGATATTAGATACATGGATATTAGATACATGGATATTAGATGTATGGATATAAGATGTATGGATATTAGATACATGGATATTAGATTATGGATATTAGATGTATGGATAGTAGATGTATGGATATTAGATAAATGGATATTAGAGTATGGATATTAGATGTATGTATTATAGATATATGGATATGAGTTTATGGGTATTAGATACATGGATATTAGATATATGGATATTAGATATATGGATATTAGATATATGGATATTAGATGTATGGATATTAGATGTATGGATATTAGATACATGGATATTAGATTATGAATATTAGATGTATGGATAGTAGATGTATGGATATTTGATACATGGATATTAGATTATGGATATTAGATGTATGGATATTAGATTATGGATATAAGATGTATGGATATTAGATACATGGATATTAGATTATGGATATTAGATGTATGTATATTAGATGCATGGATATTAGTTATGGATATAAGATGCATGGATATTAGATATATGGATATTAGATTATGGATATTAGATGTATGGATATTAGATGTATGGATATTAGATACATGGATATTAGATTATGGATTATAGATGTATGGATAATAGATACATGGATATTAGATTATGGATATTAGATGTATGGATATTAGATTATGGATATAAGATGTATGGATATTAGATTATGGATATTAGATGTATGGATATTAGATGTAATGATATTAGATACATCGATATTAGATTATGGTTATTAGATGCATGGATGTAAGATGTATGGATATTAGATATATGGATATTAGATACATGGATATTAGATTATGGATATGAGATTATGGATATTAGATGTATGGATAGTAGATATATGGATATTAGATGTATGGATATAAGATATATGGATATTAGATGTATGGATATTAGATACATGGATATTAGATGTATGGATATGAGATTATGGATATTAGATACATGGATATAAGATGTATCGATGTTAGATTATGGATATTAGATACATGGATATTAGATGTATGGATATTAGATATATGGATATGAGTTTATGGGTATTAGATACATGGATATTAGATATATGGATATTAGATATATGGATATAAGATGTATGGATATTAGCTGTATGGATATTAGATACATGGATTTAGATGTATGGATATTAGATGTATGGATATTAGATATATGGATATTAGATAAATGGATATTAGATATATGGATATTAGATATATGGATGTTAGATATATGGATATAAGATGTATGGATGTTAGATATATGGATATTAGATATATGGATATTAGATAAATGGATATTAGATACATGGATATTAGATGAATGGATATAAGATACATGGATATTAGATACATGGATATAAGATGTATGGATGTTAGATATATGGATATTAGATGTATTGATATTAGATACATGGATATTAGATGTATGGGTATTAGATACATGGATATTAGATGTATGGATATTAGATGTATGGATATTAGATACATGATATTAGATGTATGGATATTAGATATATGGATATTAGATACATGGATATTAGATGTATGGATATCAGATACATGGATATTAGATGTATGGATATTAGATACATGGATATTAGATTATGATATTAGATATATTAATATCAGATATATGGATATTAGATATATGGATATTAGATATATTGATATTAGATATATGGATATTATTTATATGAACATAAGGTATCTGCACATTAGATATACGAACATTAGCTATTGGGACATTTTATAAAGGGATTTTAGATATACCATACTGTTATTAGGCATGATGATATTACATATAGGGATAATAGATTTATGGACGTTGAATACAGTTGCATTAGATATACGGACATTTGGTATATCAAAATGAGATATATGTTAAACTAATTATACTTTTACTGGTGATCACCTGGAAAGTCCATTAAAGGATATGTGTTTAACAAGAAGTGGTGTTAAAAACAAATTAAACCTTCAGTCTTTCTAAACACAATTACACGTTTACTTTAAATTTACATTTTTGTTAATTAAATTTCAAATCCCCATGAGTTTTCGTGAATTATAATGATGAATATTTCTGAAGCTTAGATAATTAACGTTTGCAAAATTTCATTATACCAACTCATTGGACCTTGTTGTCTTTCACGTGTAAAATACTCTGATAAATGCTGTTTGTATTCAAACATGTTTCATATATAAAGGATAAGTTTTAGAGGTGGCGAACTTTAAATTAAAATAAATCGCAAAAAATTCTCATTTTATTATACAAATATGTGGTTTATTCCTAAGATTAATTTTTGGCATTTATATTTTTTATACAATCTAGGTCATATGACTCTGCGGCTTATCCATATATGGCGTAATCTATGGGGTTCAATTTTCACAAACTCTACGCAATAAATTAGACTATTTCAGTAATAATGCGTCGAATGTAATCTCCCAAGTGGTCTATTATGTTTTGTTTATCAGTGTAGGCATATGACTTTACATGTCTCCAAATAAAATAATCTGATTGGGTGAAAATGTACGAACAAGATGTCCAGTTGACAGGCCCATTTCTTGAAATTATTTATTCACAAATGTTGCTCTCAGATCGTATCATTTGCAATTTGCTTGGGTGCCAGTGTTTTCATGATGAATTGCCAAACAAAACTGAACTCAAAATAACCGATAGTTGCCAAATCTGCTATTAAAGAAAATATAGTTGTCGATTTTAATGCTACCGTCTCTAAAAAAAACACACTTGTGTTTAAAAAAAAGACAAAAATTCTAAATTATTTCTCTCCCTCGGTGTTTTCCCCTTTTTTCTCTCTTTTCCTTTCCAACGGTCGGTTAAATGTGGTGATATCTTCTTATGTGATTATTTTGTCTTTTCCTTATTTAGTCTGACTGTTATTCAGCAAAGCGATAGAGAAGTGTGATACATGGTATGGAATAAATACGGTATTTAAGCTCCAATGAGACAGGAAGAGAATGATAAGCAGACATCAATCACTTGCTAACATAACTGCGATTTAATTCAAGTTGTAAAAAAAAATTAACATGACTTTATGTTGGAATTAATGCATTTTCTGTGATTCAAGTACAGAGGGAAGAAGACTTCGGATAAACAAAAATTATATATCAATTTCAATTTTGCTGCCTCTAAAAACTCCCTATACTTTATACGCCAATAAGTACATATATAAAAAAATTTCAGAAATAAAACTTTTAGGTTTTATTTCTGAAAATTAATAAAAGCATGTTTTATGTTTAGTTAATTATTCCACTAGGTGGGAGATGACGGTGCTTAACGACACGGACTGACGACTTGGTCTTCCAAGTTCGAATCCAGTTCGTTCTACAAGACATCACTTTCAGTTAAGACGTTGGTAACCTTTTCGTGATTGCTCCCGATGTCTTTCTAGAAAGAATGCTGACTAGAAAAATTATCGGAAAAACCTATGGCAACAGTAGAAGCTTAGAGTTCACACGATATGATGATTATTTCAGTTGTTAAATGCATTTTACTCGACAGATATTTGATACTCAAATACGCATAATAGATTTGGACATCACCGTGGTTAGACCTATATGAAATATTGTCGTTAAAAATAAAATAACAATAAACCTTTATAAAGTACTTAATTGTGATGGAAGAATTACCATTTACCGTCATTTACAGAAATTATTTCAGTAGTTTTGTTCGTATTTTAAAAAGTTCTACTTTTATTAGTAGCCAGAATTTCCCCATTATTATCATCATCATAATACATTTCGTCACTTACATCATCTTAATATATCTCTTCATAAATAACGATTCAAATCAACAAAAAACACGGTATTGTCATTCCATTTGTATAATTTAACATTCCGTAATTGTTTGTGGTCGATGGTATTTTTCTATAGAATGTAATTATTTTATAAGATTATTCTATTAATTTATATATGTACAATATTTTATATATGAAGTAACAATAGATTTTATCGCAGTTTCTCGAAAAGAAGACTCGGATTGAATAATATGCCGAGAAGAAAGTAAGGGAAACCGTTCGAGACAAGGCGTGAAGCCATTTGATGCAATGAGCTAAAAATGTAACTTCAAAGGCAAAAACTATCCAATGATAAGCGTTATAGGGATATATTCCAACTCAGAATAAAGAAATTCTACCTCTTTATAGAAGGAAGGACTAAAAGACAAAAGGAAAGCAAGAGCTACAAGACTGTCCAAAGTAATGACACGAAACATCCTTCATCCGCTAAAATAATTCGCGTGCATTGCTTGTAGACGTAGGCAATCCCGACTTCGATATGATTGAATTCTATGCCTCGAATTAATGATTGGTAATGATTTCATTGAATAAGCGATATTTTTTAACAATGATTTGAGGGACCAGGATGTGGAACAGTAATCCAGTTTTGTTTATTACAGAAACAAGTTGGATAGTGTCAATGGCAGAAGGAAATTATTTTCTCTTCGTACTAGTCGGGAATATGTCAGTACAACACCATCGGTGTTGATTAATTTGCTAAGGAATGCCAGTCCAGTTTTGCAGGTTATTTGGTGAAGACAAGGTTCTCCGTTTTTTATGTGCTAGTCTTTACATGCCCAACCTACCGGAGTTGTGCCATATCGTTCCGCAATGAGAACGAACTAGATATTATAGGAAAATATTTTCTCTGCGTGCCAGTCGAAAGTACGTCCTTAATAATCAGTCGGACAGAGGATAATCCATCGAAGCATCAGTTTGCCCTCCTCTGTCAGGATTAGGCACGGTCCTGTTCAGTTCTAGAAGGCGAGCCCTTTTTTCTTTGAGAAGGGGTTAGTTTATCGTTTATCGCCAGTCGCCTAAAGTAACCTTACAATAGAATACTGACGGAGTAGTTCTGGCGATTTTTTTAACTATCATGCATTCTCTTCTGATGCTCAGATTTTTTACCGTTTTTACATTCTTGAATCAAATATTTCAGCGGTGAGAAAGTATTAAATACTGAAGGTAAAAGCTTCTCTATTAATATCAATTAATGGTTTCGTGTTCGTCAATCAGCCCAACAGAAGTGCTTCTACTCGAGAATACCGCGGAGACTGTCCAGATTATTTTTGTGTAGCTGGAAGAGACGACCTTCTGTTACATAAGTTTTTCCTATCATCTTCCGGTCTTGTGTCGCATTATGCTGTATTGCAAGGAAGTAAATAAAGCATGAAGAAATAAAAGATGAGTTCTAATGAAGCGAGTGCATTTAAGATGCATAAGAACATGCAGTGTTGAAGAATAGCATATAATCGAAAAGGGCGGTCTTTACTGGGTATTTGTACTATGTTGGAATATTTTCCCACGCTATTTTCTCTGTTCCTTTTTTTTTATCATAATAAGTACCATCAGTTTTACCCTAGCAAGAATTTCGTAACTGTTACATAGATTTCTTCTGAGCTAAAAGTAACAACTTGTCTTAGAGATTTATGAAGGCTCAACGCGAACGAAAACCAAATATTATTTAAACAAACTAATACTAAATTAATATTATTGTTCTTGTAAGATCCTATTTGAAAAAAAAAAGTTGTATGCAATTGTTTTTACTAAGTGGTAACTTCTTATCAAGGTTAGATGTCACGCAAGGTAAGGGGTTACTAGAATGGAATAATTGTCAGGACTAAGTTTATAGATATGTGTGTGTGTGTGTGTGTGTGTGTGTGTGTGTGTGTGTGTGTGTGTGTGTGTGTGTGTGTGTGAGGGGATGTAGGGACAATTTTTGATAGGAATCTTTGGACATTCGAAGACAACCAAGTTTTACTCTGCGTGGAAGTAGTCTCGGGGAAATGTGTTTCTCGATGAGAATTCCTTGCAAATTTTTCTGTTTTTTTTTTTTTTTTAAATTTTCCCTGACACAACACACACTGAAGAAGAAAGGAAAGTTGGTTTTTCGTTGTTGTATAAAGACGAGTTCTCAGTGTGAAGAAACCAAAAATTGGAGCTCGGTCGAGCAACTTTTATACAAATAACGATGAAGTATTACAGATAGGCATGGAACGTCTCTTCTGTGAAAAAGGGGCTGTAAGGAACTGAAGAGACTACGCCTCACTAGATTTCGAAGTCGATAGAAATTTAATTTAATAAATAGATAAACGGAGAGAAAGAGAATACATAGAAAGACAGAAATTATACATACTACCAGAGATACCCGACGTTGCTCGGGATTGAATGATGATCAACGAATGTTTCACACTCTTATATTTTTTATTGTCATCGAAATCGATAAAATCACCTATTTTTTAATTAAATCGACTGATTGCCTGTTTTAGTTGGAGAACCTACGCGGTGCATCTGGAGAAAGCATCACCTGCGTCTCGCAGTGACTTAGTCCACAATATATTGTAGTCTACATAACACTGTAGAAAACCTACTGTTGGTTTTATAAAATTATTCTTTATATATAATGGCTTGGATTAAAGTTTAAAATGCAAAATTCAAATATCGCGTTTCAGTTTTTCTCTAAACAGAAACATTTATTTCGAACGCGCTCCTGTTATATCAAAGAAACTACTGTTAATTTACTTGCCGTGCCTTACTAATCGTGCGGGGATAATGGCTTGAATTAATGTTTAAAATGAAAAAGTCAAGCATCATGGAGCAATTTTGCTTTAAATAGAAACATTCATTTCAAACGCGCCCCTGTCATATTAAGGAATCTACTATTGATTTCATATCTCGGGCTTTTCGGCTTGTGTGGTAATAAAACTTCTGAAATGTACTTGTGATGTTAGGCGGCATAAGGTGTTAACTTTGGTTAAAATGCGCTGTTCCTTCTTTCCGCGAATTAGTTCGGTTATCTATTATCAATACTTACCGAAGACATGCCGATACATAACCTATCTAAGAACACTACCAGGTACCCGCGTATAAAATATCATAAAAATCGCCCCAGCCGTTTTCGAGTCCATAGGGAACGAACTCCCACGTACGCAGACACAGACGACGTTCTTTTTATATAATAGATAGATAGACAGATAGATAGATAGATAGACAGATAGATAGATAGATAGATAGATAGATAGATACATGATAGATACATACATACATACATGATGATTGCAACGTCTTGTCAGACGAGTGCCACTC
The DNA here is from genome assembly GCF_053919585.1 of Euprymna scolopes. Classification (NCBI taxonomy): domain Eukaryota; kingdom Metazoa; phylum Mollusca; class Cephalopoda; order Sepiida; family Sepiolidae; genus Euprymna; species Euprymna scolopes. The sequence continues at coordinate 80,234,970 of NC_136489.1, read as the reverse complement.
CCTCAGACATTTAAAATCCATGAGCCCAAATGCCTGAGGGAGTATCTATACAAAGATGATGTTACAGAGTCTTAGCTTTGTACGACAGCTAAGTCTCTCTCTCGGTTCAAAATGTTGAGATCCAGCAATAAGCAAGAGCAAGATAGCCAGCAACAAATTAAACTGCAGACCAGCTTAATGCGGGTACTGGTCTCCCGCTTTATGGTTTTTTAAATCAGATTTGCTTCTCCTAGAAAGGTTGCCTTCACCACGGCTTACGGGAGCCCTCTCCACCCCAATACACTTATACACACACACAAATATACACGGTGCTAGTTGGCCGTTGACCCAGAAAAAGAGTTCATTCGCCCTTTGGAAGGTCTTGTTTTTAATCCTCCAGGGAGACTAGCCGCCCTCCTCACCAAACAAGTCTGGTGGGGGAACCAGTTTAGTCGCGGGTGACCCGACCATGAGGCAGGTAGTACTGGGTTACATGGTACCAATAGCATATGACATGACCTGACACATACATGCATACATACATACATGACACATACATACATACATACATGACACATACATACATACATACATACATGACATACATACATACATACATACATGACACCTACATACATACATACATGACACATGACCTGACACATACATGCATACATACATACATACATACATACATACATACATACATGCATACATACATAAACATATAGATTATAGAAGTTGTTAGTTCAGTTTATTTATTTCTTAGGTAGAGTAACGTGTATTTTATGAATATAATATTGGATTCTTCCAAAATATCAAACTGCATCAATTTATTATTGAATTTACATAGTATACGGCTTCAACTCGCCCTCTTACCAGTCTCTGTCGATATATTAGCATCAAACACCAGACCGCATATTTTACATCCGTCTAGCGAAAGTGTCAGGTGCGTGCGCTGGATAACTTAACTAGATAATTATGCAAGAAAATGTGGAAGACATGCACAACGGCAAACGACTGTGTTTATTATGTGGTGGTTGAACTATGGATATATTTCTGTGTAGCAGGCATATCTGTCGTCAAGGCACGCCTCTGCTGGTGCATATACGTAGTTTAATGCTTTATTGCATTATTTTGAGAACAAAACTTCATAACAATAACTAGGAAAATGTGACCAACTGAGCTCGGTTTAAATCGTTTGAATTAAGAACGAATGCGTTTTGCAAAGCCAGTAAATTTTTTGTTGAATAGAAAGGCAATATTAAAATTAGTCTTCATTCTCTCTCTCTCTCTCTCTCTCTCTCTCTCTCTCTCTCTCTCTCTCTCGCTCGCTCGCTTTCAGATACAATGTTTAAGTAGATAACAAACCAGACTGACGCTCTTGATATGCCAAATTCGACCATAGTTGGTTCAATAGTATCGTTTTTAATGTGTTTTGGCAAGTCTTATGGTTTCACTTCTGTAAATACTGAATTATAGACAAAAAAACAGGGAAACCAGTCAGAATGCAATTGAGCCGGTTAATATAAAGCTGTGGCTAAAGAGATGAAACAGTAAACCACATTATAAGTGAACGGACTATTTCAATTTTGCGTTCTTGTTAATTTTATTACCTTAAATTTTAAGAATCAGAGAAGGATGTAGACAGGGTAATAGAGAGGAGTGACAGAATAAAGAGGAAGTAAGGGAATTGAGATTAGCTAGTAAAAGATATTCTCCACTCCTCTTCCCCACCCCATAGTGGATTTGCAGGGTGGAAAGCTGAAAGAGATATAGCATAATTCACATCTCAAGTGGAAAGGTACAAATAAACTGTAATTGTGATGAGTTTATTGGTGCTCAATTCCAAACAGAACAATCTGTCGTATTCAAAGAGAATTTCAAATGAGTTGCAACAGTGGTGAAAGAAAGGGAAAAGTATTAAAGATTTATGGAGACCTATTTTTAATCAGACTCCAGGGAACACCATTCGATTTTTTAACGTATAAAGACTCGTATGAAAACTCACTGTGAGTAATAACTAACAACAAAATTAATCTATATTAATTATGAGAGAATACGGGAAGCCAGTTAGAATGAAATTGAGCCGGTTAAGATCAAGCAGCGGACAAAGAGACGAAACAGTAAACTACATTATAAATGAACGGGCTATTCTAATCTTATGTCATCGTTAATTTTATTACCTTAAATTTTAAGAAACAAAGATACATAGATGGAAACAGAGAGGAGTAACAGAAGAAAACCTGAGTAATGGAATTGAGACTGGTCAGTAAAAGATATTCTCCATGTCTCTCCGCACCCAGAAAAATGACGCAGATGTACCATAATTAATGAATTTGTAATATTTAACAGGATGAAAAGATGAAGGCAAGATAGTACAATTCACATCTCGAGAGGAAGTTTACAAATAAACTGTAATTGTGAGGAGTCTATTGGTGTTCAAATTACAAAGAGAACACTCTGCCATTTTCAACGAAAATTTCAAGTGAGTTGTAATAGTTGTGAAAAGAAGGGGGTAATACTGAAAATCTATGAAGACTTATTGTTAATCAGACTCCAGGGAACACCATTCGATTTTTTTTTCACTGATAACTATTCGTGTGTAAACTCCTAGTGAGTAATAAATAACAACATAATTATTTTACATTAATTACTCCATCTTCTCACCAGCTCCAAAAAATTAAAAGGTTATTAAATTCAATTTCGGAAGGAGTTAATAATAAATAAAACACACACACAAACACACAAACACACAAACACACAAAATTAATAAACATATAAACACGCGTTTACTCGGAAAAGAAAACTGTTATTAATTTCATAGCATATAATTATTTCCAAATTACATTCTCCTCAATTTATTTATAATTCTTTAACTTATACCCATTTTCTTGAGTGTGTGTGTGTTTATTTAATTTTAGAATTCTTTCATTTTTACCTTGTCTATAATTTGCCAGTTTCCCATCGAAAGCGGATGAGAGAAAAAGAGAGAGAAAAAATCGATGCAGCTCAATTATTTAGTTAAATAATTAGAATAATTTCGCTGGCGATTTCATGCTCAGAAAATTAATTGTAGTGAAACAGAAATTATTATTGTGTCGTTCTTTCCTTGATTATTATAGATTTTTTTTTCAACGAAATGGAAAAGGTTTATTGCAAATCATTTTAATGGTCTTTCCCCTTGCTTGAATATTGACATAATGAATTGATTCCATATTTATAGTGGGGCAGGTGCGTATGCTTCTCTTGTAGTCACGTTTTCCTCAAGGACTAAGCATTAATGTTAGAGGCGAACACGGATTAGAATATCTTTTTATAAAGTAAAATAGAAGAATATCCGCCTCAAGTTGAGTAAACTTAATCCCCGATCAGAGCAGTACATTTTATGTCTCCCTATAAAGATTAAAATACAGATATAATGCTAATTAACCTTATGTCTAGAATCCTTTTGTTAAACAAGATCCACGATATGATTTTCACACTAGAATTTAAGCTAAGCTAAAAGCTAAATGCCGATCATAATTGAAGACTAATTCCAATTAACCTCTTTTAATCCGTAATTGTGCATCGAATGGATAGCATAATACTAGTTCTCTGCACCTTATGATAATAAGACTCATACAAAATTTCAGCCAGATCGGTTCAGTAGTTTCCGAGAAAACTTTATATGGTATTGTTTATTACTTATCCTTAACTGTATAACAAACGGATACCGTAATACGCTGTACCTAATCATAATAAAGAGCTCAACAAAATTTCCGCGATATCGGCCCAGTAGTTTCTAAGAAAAAGTGGACTGGACAGATAGACAAACAGATTAAGAGGAATATATGTGTGTGTGTGTTAATATTTACAATAGGTGTTTGAAGCCAAATTGATGATTATACATCGTTAAATTTATGCTCATATTTTGCATTTAATAGTAATCATTATAATCTTTAACTGACACCATAACGGATACCATAACACTTAATCCGTTGTATTTTATCATAATAAAGACCCATACAAAATTACAGCCAGATCGGTTTAGTAGTCTCCGAGAAAACTTCTAGAGTAAATATGGTATTGTGGTGACTTACCCTTCACGAAGGGATACCATAATACTTAGTTCGCTGTACCTTAATAAAGGGCCAGACAGAATTTCAGTCTGCCCAGTAGTTTTACAAAAAAATGACGTGCAAATGTTGCTCACTGTATTTTTAGAAGACATATTCCAAAAATCATAATGAGTTATGCATTATTTTAGGAGATTAAATGTTAGAAGGATACGTTTGTATAGGTCAACTCGTAAATGGTATAGTTCACAAAAGAAAATACTATGTTACTCGCAAGGTTGCCAAAAATACATACTTCAAAATTCATAGTGTCGGTTCCTAAAAAGTTTTAAATATTTTTTTTATCCCTAAACGTTAACATATATATATATATATATATATATATATATATATATATATATATATATATATATATATAATTAAAGAGGTATATGCTCATTTTACTCAGCGTGATTTTGAGAATATATATTTCAAAATTTATAATGATCGTTCATGTCTTTCCCACAAAGATTATAACCGCGATATAAACTTTAGGTCTAAAATTCTTATTCGAATGTGTATAATAAATTTGTTCTGGAAAATGTCAAGAATTTAAGATTTAAGCTTACAAAGTCTTAAACAGAAATTGAAATTCAGGGAAGATTTTTTTTACTTGAGTATCACAACTTATCAAGGCAATGAGACCACTGTAGGATAAGGACAATTAAGTGTTGGGTAATTGGATGAGACAACTTCATGATGATCAGTAATGGTGGAACTTATTTACTTCAAATCTTAAAACAACCATAGTGTAGTTAATCGGAAATCAACCCCGCGGTATCGTGTTCTACAAACGGATAATTTGTAGAGAAGAAGACCCTGCTCATGGAATTTTCGTTTAGTTTTAGGCACGGATAGAGAGTGAACGAAATTGTTGACATTGTTGTAACTAAACGTTGTACAGGGCGGACCATAGATTGGAGCTCAGTCGAGAACCTACCATGAAAGTAACTATGGTTAGATTAATGACTATGAATCAAATGTAATGCAAATCTGAAATATGTGAATTATCAAATCGGATGCTGTCTCTAAATTATGCCTCTTAAAAGACTTACAATTACTTGATAATAACTGAAATTTGGGGAATATTTGTTAACTGACGTCCAATAGCTAGTATTCTAATTTCACAAAAGTCGAAGATAACTGAATATTTACGATTCTCTTTGACTGCCTACCTTGCATAAAACTAAATATAGCTCACATTATTTACACTTACACATAACAGCTGTGTAGCAAAATACGCGTACATAAATGGTCGACGTTAATTGAATGCATCATCAAAATGAGAATGTAACATAAAGCATATGAGAGCTTTTGGCGGCAGCGGAAGATGCGCAAAAGAAGAAGGGTACAAAAAGGAGATCAAAATACTGTTCGTGCTAGAGGGAGAAACAAAGTGGACGTCGAAGAAAATGTGCGTGTAAAGCGAAGGCAAAGAAAAAATGCTGGCTACGGCCGGGATAAGGTCCGAGAAGAAAAGTGTACTCCGGGCTAGATGGACGATGGTGAGATACTTTTAAAATGATTATAACGGTAATGAAAAACTTTTCTTGAAAAAGAAAAATTGCCGACCCGGATTTTTTTTTTTTAATTTATTTCTTTTGTTTTTATGCCACAGCAACGTTACAATAAATTTGGATTAATTTTTTATTTTTACAGTAGGACGACCCTGGAGTGGTATTATGGTGATAGCGAATTCTACCTAGGAACATAATAAACAAATCTTAAGTAAAATGACAAAAATTACCACATGCCCCCCCCCGTGCGCAGACTTTTTAATGACCTTGTGCTTAATTTATGTCGAGTAAGTTGAAAAGATGTTTTTCATCAAATTAAGTATCCGGATGAAGCAAATATGATGGAGAGTACAATAAGTTAAGTTTTACGTGTGCGATACTGTAGAAAACGGAAGTAAGAAACATGCGAGTGACGTCACGTCATCAACGCAGTTAGAGAATAATACTATACAGAATTTTATTGTGCACCGAATACAATAAGGTTTTAAATTATTAGCTAAAGAAGTGACAGTTTTCTGAAGATTATAATTCAATTTTTACTATAGACAATAATAAAATATTAAGAATAAAAAAAATGATATACTTAACACTGCTGTTCGGTCATGGCTAGTAGAACAAGAACAATCAACCGCCGTGAATGAAATAAATAGTTTAGTTCTAAATTCTGTATGGATTTTCGAGTTCCACATGAAGATTCACGTGTTCGAAAAAAAAATGAAGATCGAAAGTGACATCTATAAGAACAATGTGAAAATTACAACCAAAATGAGAAAAATAGTCCAAATATTTCATATAGTCCAAATTGATAATATTAATCTAATCGATCCGAAAATAATAGACTAATTATTTTTCCTCCAATAACCGTAGTAATAGAAACAAGTTATGTTTGCTTTCTATGCAGACACCTTTAGTGTTATTGAATTAATTTGGAATTATAATATAACAATCGGTACGGACCCGACAATTGGAAGAACAAATATATAAAAATGTGGATTTATAAGACCAAAGAATCCAACCTTGGTTGCCCTTTGGCGCAGTGGATAGAGATGCGGAATATCTACGATTTCAGGTAACAGTGCCTAGAGGAAGCTGTTTCAATCCCACCTAAAGCCGGTCGGAGGATTAGTTGGCCAAACCGTGGTAAGATGATAACAGCTATTGATCGAACAGCTAGTAATTAGTGTGGATGTATTTGGAGGATTCGACATTCCTACCTCGTCGCGGTTAACCTAACAAAGTCCAGACTAATAATTGTTCGAAATGTCGTGAAAACAACTAAAAGATCAGGATAATAGTCAAAATATTTTCTTCTTCTTCTTCTATATAAATAAAACAGTAGACGTATGTTTGTGTGTAAATATCTAACAGGTAAACTATTAAATTACTGGACACATAGCACTGAAATTCTCAGGAAATAAGATTCATGCCCCAAGGGTGGTTTATAGCGGATATCTTTGCTTACATGCATATATATCGCATACAGACATCGGCATTTACATGTAAAATGTTCATTAGCTAACATTTTCTTTTTATGCGCATACGCACATTCGGTCCATTCCATCGAATTTTATCAGAATGGAACGCTCGTTTTTTGTTTGTTTGTTTGTTTGTTTGTTTGTTTGTTTCAATTCAAACTGATGACACCAACTCCTTTTTTATATCTTTGTATTTTTTTTTAAAAAAAGGGGAAAAGAAATCATACATAAATTTTACTCGCAGTTTGAAATTTGTAAATATGAAAACAAACCTATATATCTTTTATACGATCTCATATTTACTTTATTTCATACATATTTTTAAAACAGAGGCGGTGAGGGAAAATGACACACGGAATACGGACCGTGCTGAAATAATAACAATTATTTAGAAAGACATTCTTAATATGGGGATGGGAAGGTATTATTTAAACTAGTCTGTACTTTCACCTAAGAATTTATTAAATAAGAAATTAACATATATTATCTCTATTTTTGTTTAGTATAAGTAAACATTAAGTATCCGTTTCTCAATCCAATTTCTTGATTAGTCTATTGTAAAGCAAGTGTTGCCTAATCACTAACTGCACTTTAAAATATTTCTTTTGAGTAGGAAGGAGAGATACGGAGTGAAGACCCGGAAACGGCTGAAGCAGTTTACGATCTCAAAATTACTTTATTTCACATATATTTATAACAAACAGCGGGATATGAAGTCAGTCCCAAAAATGGCTGTAGAACTTTACGATCTCATATTTACTTTATTTCATATATATTTTTAAGGCGGGGGAGGGAAAACTGACATACGGAATACTGACTATGCTGAAATAATAGCGTTATTTAGAAAGCCATTTTTAATATGGAGAGGGTATCTTTTGAACTATTATGTGCTTTCACCTAGCAATTTATTGAATAAGAAACTGACATACAGAATACGGACTGTGCTGAAATAATAACGTTATTGTTTAGAAAGTCATTCTTAATATGGAGAGGATATGTTTTTTTAACTAATCTTTACTTTCATCTAACAAGTTAATAAATAAAAAACTGACATACGGAATACGGACCGTACTGAAATAATAACGTAAATATTCAGAAAGTCATTCTGAATATGGGAAGGCGAAGGTATTTTTTTCTAAACTATTCTGTACTTTCACCTAATAATTTATAAATAAGAAACTGACATACGGAATACGGACCGTGCTGAAATAATATGTACATATTTATTTGGAAAATTTGCTGAGTCCTATTCTAGAAGTTATATAATTTCGCTTAAAATTCTAGTGTCGGTGGTGGTTGTGCTGGGAAAAGTAACATAGTAATGACGAATTTTCTGTTGAAGCAAGCGTTACCTAATCATAACCAATGCAATGTATTTACGTATTTATTTGGAAATTCTAATGATTTATCTTCTAACAGTGAATTCATTTTTCTTAAAATTATGATGGCCTTGGTGAAAAGAGAAATTAGTTCATTTATGCTGTACAATATCTGTCGAGAGTATGTTAAATTGTTTCATATATATATATATATTTATATTACTTGTTAGAGGGTGAGAAAATTATTTAATATATGTGTTGTACATTATCCGCCTTAGGAATTTGCAAAATTATTTAATATTCGTGCTGTTAATTAGATGTCATAGGGAAGTTAAAATTATTTCAAACATAATTTGTATAATTCACGTCCTGGATTAGGTAAAATATTCTTTTGCTCGAGATAGTAAATGATATATAGACTTCATTTTTTTCCCATTGTTTTATACGATCCGGAGCAACGCCGGGTGGGCCTGCTAGTAATTAAATAAAATTATACCTTTAGCGTTATTTAATACATAAATACAACGCGTGAAACCTTGATTAATATTGAACTTTACGAAGAATAAAGTTATGGTCTTATATATTTATAATACGTAAGAGCAATTTCACGTTCGTACATACGTTATCACCCTCTATCTTAAAAAAAAAAAAGATGAGTTCGTTTGAAACCTTTTTTTAAATTTCATTTGATGTTGCTATTTTGGTGAACGAGAAAAAGGAAGTAAAATACACTTTCTTACCTTCAGACAATGGTCAAAGTGTAATGTATATTGTAAAATTGTCTGAATCAGATAAGTACCTTTCAGTTTGAAGAAAGATGATATAATAATATTGTGAAGTCTAAGTTCGCACCGGATGTGCAGAGAATAGAAATATATCGCAAACACTTACAAGGGTTTTGAAGATGGACATTCATAATCTTCTAAACATGCGATTCGCAGAATACTTTCCTCTAGTATACGAATTAGATCGTTGCAGTGATAAATGCTTAGTCAATGGAAGTGGAAAGGCATAGAAATTTGAAAATATTTCTAGCCAGAGTCGGATCACGCAAGAGATATTCTCTTTGAAAAAAATGAGACATTCACTGCACGTGAAGAGTTCCACTTTATGAGATAAACAATGTTAAAGTTGAACGTTTGAAGTCGATATTTGCTTTTAGTGAGGGCTACTAAGCAGTTGAGTCAGTGTGCTACTCTGGGCGGGGCTGAAGGGCCGTTTTGGCTTGACCAGGGAAAAGATCTTACTCTGGGAGTCTGCCATTCAACCTTGGGGAGTAAGTTCCATCTGTAACTTCCAAGAAATAAGTATTGTCATTGGTTTATTGTGTTTGTGGGGAGGGTTGTTTTGGATGGTTCATTCTTCGTTGCAACACAGAGAACAACTTTGGAGCGACGCAACAAGTAGAGACAATAAGGGCCAGTGCATGTTCATAAACTAATATATTCTGAAACTACGTTAACCAAAGTCTCTGCCTTATCGATACTTTTTTAGTAAGTGCTCGACTGATCTCCAATCCGTGGCTTCTCTCCGTAAAAATGTTCGCAAAAATACTCGCCCAGCTAAAATGATCGCCAACAATTTTCTTTACTCTCCATCGGTGTCCAAAACTAAACAAAAATTCCATGAGCTGAGTTTTTTTTCTTAGAACTGTCTGTTTGTGGAATGCAATACCATGTGTCTGCTTCTCGGCCAACTATAACATGGTTGTCTTCAAATTTACTGTGAATAAATTCGCATTGGGTCATTCATTTAGATAATCTAGCCCTATCAAATTCCATCGTAACTGATCTTATTGTCTCACAATCTACCTAACAATCAACACTCATCCTAGAGTGGCCTCCGGGCCTTGATAAGTAGTGACACTCCAAGTAAAAAAAATAAATAAGTATATTTAAGTTTAAACAAAGACAGCAATATGCAACAGATGAAGGATACGACCGTGAAATTTCCACATGTCCCGCTAGGCGTTCCCAATAAGTTAAAGAATATTCTGATTAATAACATATTGTATCAAAACAATATGTTACAAGGTTTTTGAAGATAGACCCCTACAACTAGATATATTCTAAAATTATATCAACCAATGCACTTAGGTAAGTATAAGCATGCTACTTATCTAAGTACTTAACATTGAAATATTTCAATTTGAGCTAAGGTAGTGCTATAATATTATGTGGTATGTATCGAAGCGACATCCATACAATAGAAATATTTTCAAGCACGACAGCAATATACAACACATGAAGAATAAAACTGTGGAATCTCCATAGGTCCCGCTAGTCGTTCCTAGTTGTATGCGTAAATATGTTAAAGTATCCTCTTCGAAGAATACTGATTAAGAATAGATTGCAATAAGGTTTGTCCAAAATGTTCTTGCTGTCCCGTCTTTCACTTTAATCTTTGTCCTTGGCGACTAATCTGCGAAACGAAAGTCGTTGCCAAAACTTTGCTAATCCAATAAAATATCTTTTATAGACTCATAAACCAAATAATGCGCGTTCGATTCTTGCTTGAATGTGGACGTGTGGTTATTTTTAGTCTGCAGCTAACGTCTTCCAAGCAGTGTTATCGATTGGAATCGGACTGCGTAGGGTCCAGACAACCGTTAAGTAAGAAAGAAATAAAACAAAAGAAAGGAAACAAAACTGACTTCTATCCGAATTGTTCCGAACTTTTCGTGTTTTATCATTTCGTTGTTTCCAAGAGATCTGTCTCGCCAAATTAGTCGAGTGTTAATCAAAATTAATGATTTTGAATCAAACAAATGTTTTTGTATTTTGTTTCGCCGTTTTTTTGTTTTTTTGTTTTTTGATAGTTTATAAAATACAAAAACTATTTTTCATTTCAGACTGAAGCAGAAATTATACAAAATTACAACTTCAACCAAGCATATAATTAAAAAAAAATCAATTCGAATGTGGCGAGCATTTTACCACACACGCATATAAATATATATATATATATATATATATATATATATATATATATATATATATATATATATACACACATTTATATATGTGTGTATGTGTGTGTATAGTTAAAATGAATCAATTAATCAAATTAAACAATAAATAAAAACAAAACAAAATAAATTTTCCACATGAAAAACAAAAATAGCATAGTTAACAACAATAAAAATACACCAAATGATGATCACATATCGAAAGCGTTCGAAAAACGGCAAACGCAAAATCACTCGGTTACATATTACCACCAACTTACCACCAGAAACCAAAAGAAAAGCTCGTCGAATCGAGAACATTAGCAGAGAAATCAAGAAAAAATAAAAATGTCGTATTCATTCAGACATGCCTTGACCACACACACACACACACACACACACACACACACACACATATATATATATATATATATATATATACATATATATATATATAAATATATATATATATATATATATATATATATAATCTACCGGCCGTCAGTAATTATCACTTCCTACATTGATAATTGCATAAACATAAACACTATTGTCTTTAGATATGGAAATTGTTAAAATTCATTTAAAAATATTATAGTTATAAAACCCGTTTTATAAATTAATGTTGAACTCTATTCAAAGAATTGAGAAAATGTTGTCAACCCACGAATACGCATGATTCCGATTTCCTGTTGTTGAATAATCTCCTGACTTTCAATTAAACGTTGGCATTGTTGACTGGGTTTGAAGTGCCAACAAGCAGTAACTATCACTTACTACACTGATGATTGCATACGCATGAAAAACTAGTGTTTGCAGGTATTTATTTTAAAATATTATATATACCTGTGTGTGTGTGTGTGTGTGTGTGTGTGTGTGTGTGTGTGTGTGTGTGTGTGTGTGTGTGTGTGTGTGTGTGTGTGTGTGTGTGTACAGACGTTGGACAAAATAATGGAAACTAAAAAAATCAATAATTTTCCGATGGCAGCTCTCCCTTGTGACTCAACCTTGTAAAGCTCTTGGCGGACAGTTTTTGTTGAAACAGGATTATTCAGGTGATTGTTAAGCTCTGCTGTAACTTTGGGTGCCGTGATTTTCTGCATTTTCTTCACAATCCTCACAAGGGCTTCACGATCTCTTTCAAACAGCTTCGGCTTTCTTCCAGAATTTTGTTTAGAGGATGGTGTTTTTCCTTCTTTTCATAGGTTGTCGTCACCTTCGAGAAAGTCCTTTTCGGTGCGGCCACCATTTCGTTATAGTAGTGCCGGCAATACGTGAAAATCTGACAGATCTGTCATTTTAAACTTTCTTACAAATATGCACTATCTGAAATAAAAAATAAATTGAATTAATTAATTTACGGCAGTAATTACCATATAGTAATAAATGAAAACAACATTTTCGACATTTTTATAGGTGTTTTAAAACTGTTGTAAAATTCACAAATTGCTTACATCATTTTTCTAACTTCTATGTATGTGCGTTTGTTTTATCATAGGTGATAAATTACCAAAATAAATAATTTATAGATAACTGCAATTCATCGCTCAGTTTGAGTGTACTTTTTTTAAGTATGTTAAATGCATATTCTTAAATATACAGCATTTTCATTTTATTATTGTGGAATTGGAAATTTTCATCAACTCATGTCCGTTTTTATTTTTATAGGCATATGAATTGATGAAAATCAGTGAAGAGATACCGTGATTTACAAAAAATAAGAGCACGTGCAGGAATAAAATTATTGTTTCAAAATTGGTCGTTTTAAGGTTCTGAAAAATTTAGATTTGAAAATTTTAATAAGGCTTATCTACTTCTGTTGGAATATATATATATATATATATATATATATATATATATATATATATATATATATATATATATATATATATATATATATATATATATAAAAGCAAACACTTAATAAAACATGTTAAAAACACTTTGAAAAAGAGTTAAAAACATATTTAATATGAAAAGGAAACACTTGATAAGTGGATAGTCCTTAATCCGCCGAGTTTCGAAGAAATACTTTCCTTCTCATCTGAGGGTAGTAATTAGCAAATTATATACATATAAATGAAATCAAAAGGATGTAGTGTTTACCTGATATACTATCAATGGTAAACCTCAATCTAATATAAATACCAGTATTTATATATAGATTATTTAATCCCAATCGAATAAAAAAGCTCAATGCGCAATAAAGAGTAGAGCTTTTTATAAAAGAAAAAATTTAAAACGGTAAGTTGAAATTTACAATCAAAGTTTATTGTTCGACTGAATACTCCAAAAAACATTTTTTTTTTTTTTTTTACATATCCAATATATACTTGCTTTTCTTGACAATTTATGACTATAATAAATTGCGGTTTCCTTTAATGCCATAGCTAGCAAATTCTAGCATTGCTACAAATATAATTTGCTGATTTATTTTTGTCCTCTGATGAGAAGAATAGCAAGAATAGTATTCTTTGAAACTCCGTGGAATAAGGACTTAATTGAAAATTTTAAATTACAGGTTTAATTTTCTTTCTCTTATATATATATGTGTGTGTGTGTGTGTGTGTGTGTGTGTGTGTGTGTGTGTGTGTGTGTGTGTGTGTGTGTGTGTGTGTGTGTGTGAAAACAGTTCACCTGCTATTATTACGTTCCGTGATAAAAATAAATTACTGATTCAAAAACATTAAATATGTAGTAGATTTAGACACTTCAAGCAATCTGCAAACATTTACCCTGAATTAATATAGTTAAATTTCCATAACATTACATATATGTGATTTAAAATTATAACCTATTTTGAAAGGTTGTGTGATCCAGAATTTAGTAAGTCAAGCTAAACTATGATAAGTAATAAGTATTACGTTGCTGTGAATGAAAAGTATATGGATGTAAAAATCAATGACAAAAATCAATGAGCAATTAATGAAATACCTGAACGTAAAAATGCGTGAAAAAATAAATAAATAAAACAATAGATGAAAATAAAAAATGTGATTAAGTCACGTATCGTATGTAGTTTTTAAGAATGTATCTCATGTAGTCTTGGCTTTACTACTGAAACCCATGCATGCACAATTGCGTTCAGCAAATTTAATCTCTTTCTTCTTCTTCTTCTTCTATCTATTCTATCTATCTATATAAATAAAATGAACTCATTTTTCCCCGTCTGATTTTGACATTAATAGGATTAAAAATCAAGATATTTCATGCAAATATAATATGCACAAACGGCAGAACAATATCTGAGGTGTGTTATAGGCTTATTATTTCTCAAATTCCTCGATAATCTTACATTTCTATACTTTTTCTGCTGAGAAGTCACGGCCAAAATCGGTTAAGATCAATGGAAGTGGTAAAATATTTTCTCTCTAATAAATTCCTCCTCCCCCTGCCACCACTTAACACCGTTTGGGGATCGTTCACAAGGAACAGTTGAGAAGAGAACACCGGTTTGGCTTTGTAGTTCTTTCATGTGAAGTTATTTAAAATTACTAAACTAAGCTCCAGTGCTCTGTGGCGTAGTGGTTAGCGTGCTGGACAATTCACATTATATTTTCACGTTCGCGCCGACCTACCGTAGTCGTTTTTTTTTGTTTGTTTTTTTTTTCCTAAACAACTGGAATGGACTTTTCTTGGTGGCCGAACTGTTAACGTTGCAGATGTTTTTTTTTTGTTTTTTTTTCACACTTTATTTTCCTACTTTTACTCATGACTCCGGGTTACCTACCATAACATTTTTTTAAACTCCCCCCCCCGTCCCGGAAACAAACACTCGGGCAACGCCGGGTACCCCCGCTAGTATCATAATATTAATATTATGAATCACGAGCAACGCAGTAAATATTTCTCATATAAAATAGTATAACAAAACAGGTGTATGTTTTTTTTCACGAGTAACACGGTGTGTAAGCATACCTGTTCTATTCAGGATATTAGCCGTTTGTACTAACTTCTATTTCCTATCATATATGATACTTTATTAGTACTATTATGGCTCCCGAACAACACCATGTTATTTGTCTTAAATTTATCATAAAAAAAAACATAGAAACGTTTTTTGGTCTGTTTTTTTGTATCTCCCTAGCAAAACTGCATGGAAACAATCATGCTTTATCTGGTATGTTAAACACTTTCGGATTACTACGTACTCTTACCCAAATTTAATACTGTAATACTAGCGGGACCTGTGGAAATTTCACGGAGAACTCATTTATATATAATATATTAATGTTGGCATTCTGTAGACGTTTATAAAATAAATGGAGCTCTTTCGTCAAAACTGCAAAAGTATTTATCTAAGCTAGCAGGGACGCCCGGCGTAGCCCGATCGTAAAGTACGCTTAAATATGATATTGTAATTCTTACAAATTTATAATATATTATTATAGATTTAATGTTCTATCTATTTTTATATATCATAAAGTTGCGATTTCGAAAATAAAGAAATATTATCCATATGACTTTGATGCATCAGCTATAATCGAAACCGAAACCAAAACTTATGAAGAATTCTTGGTAAAATTATTTATTACAAGAAATGAAAGTTCATAACAATTAAACGACTTAGATGTAAGAGTGACACAGAAAATAGCGCACTCACTATCGTATTAATATATAGATTACTGTCATGACTCCGGGCTAATACTGTGTAGCTTTTCTTATATGAAATAATTTAACAAAGCACAGTTATATTGTTTTTTTTGGCAAACTCTTCACTGTGCCTGATGTATCGACGATACGATTTACATTTATACATTTATTTGACTTATACTTTCTTTCTCCCGGGAAATGTTGCGTTTAAACACATTAGCTCTGTCTAGAATATTACTCAAGCTATTGTACTGAGCACGTTCGCTATTAGAAAACGCTAAGCAGATTTTTGTATACAAAATTATAATTAGGTATAATTATAAAAAGGACTGTAAAGTTCTTTCTTAATACGGGCCAATACGATCTTTCTATACGATTGCCAAGGAGAATTACTTGTATACAACATTATAAAAATATTTAAGTCTGTAACCGCGGGCAACGCAGAATTAACTCATACCTATCGTATCTTTTGTAATGAGCACTTTGCAATAATATATACCACTTATTAGTAATGTTGTAGGATAATTAGTATGGCTCCAGGAAAAGATCAAGTTGCTTTTCTTTTATAAATTATGACAAATGCTGTAAAGATTGTTATCCCGACCAACACTGCTCTTTATATTGTACCTATTTACTATGCCTCCCCACGGGACAGAGTTAGACACTATGGTCGTTTTTTAACGTGGAGAAAAGGTACAAAAATAAAAATTGTCTCAGTCGTGAAGGATTTCTCCTCCACCGAAGGAGAACAAAAAATAGAAGTGCAGCATCTGAAGAACAGATACTACACTTTGATCTTGTCCCGAATATTGTAATGAACACTTTACCAGGCGTATTACTGTATTATTATGATTCATGAACAACAGCAAAAAACGTATATAGTATACAACATTAGAAATAAAATAAAATAAAGTTTTGTCCTGTGTAACGCAGTGTTCAAAGGCAACACTTTTACCATAAAATATACTATTTAACAGGAGTAATATTTTAGTCGAATAATATTGTTACCGGACAACTCCAAATGGTTTTCTTGAATACAAAATTATTTTAAACGTCTGTAAGTATTTTATACGAGCAACGTCGCGTTTTATCACCCATAATCTGTCTATCATATTGAGTATTTTGCCATTAGATACACCGCTTACTAAGAGTAACTGTGTATTGTTATTATTAAGATGGCTCCCAGACAACGTTAAGTACTATTTCTTATATAAAATATTATAAAGAAAGACTGTAAAGTTCTTTATCCCAGGCAATGCTGTTTTAAACACACCTGTTCTATCTATTATGTTGAGCAATTTCGATATAAGATATATTACTTATCAGGAGATGTAGTGTACTATTAATATTTCGGCTCCTTCTCAATGCCAAATATCTTGTATACACCCTTTTAAAAAAGACTGTAAAGCTTTGAATCCTGGACAACCACTATGTTATGTTCATTTTAGTGAGCATTTTTGCCATACGATATACCTCTTAGCGGGAGTAATTATGTATTATAATGATTCCAGTTCCTGGATAACCCCAAGTGGCTTTTCTTGTATACAAAATTATACATAATGTAAATTGTTCATGCAAGCAACTCCGGTTTTACATATACATGTTCTATCTATTGTATATCGCAGGTTTGTTATAAGTTGTATCACAAACTACACCAAGTAACTTTTCTATTATAATTTATTATAAAGACTGTACAATTTTTTATTCCGGCCAAACATTGTTTAAACATACCTGATTTTGAGATTATCTATTGCATTAAGCAGTTTTGCTGTAAGATATACCAATTAAAATGCGTAATAATGTATTATTAGTGGTATCGTTTCAAGACATCGTAAAGTGCGTTTTTGTATAAAATGTCACAAATAAATATAGGATTGCAAAGTAAAATTGCTGGGCAATGTTGTGTTTTAACACACGTACTATATGGTGTTTAAACTTACTTGCACTGTCTATTGTATTGGGAACTTTTGATATACGACAACCAGTAGTAATATTGTATTATTATTATGGCTCCTTGGAATCGCCAAGCGCAATTTCTTATATAGTAATAGAAGAAATGGCCGCAGCTAAAAAAAGATATACCGAAACCACCAGAAAACGTATTGAGTTGCAGAAATTAAGAACTCGTGATTTCTTGAAAATGTATATACACCAGTGTAGTAATTAATGGGTAATCAAGAATTTCCACTCTATTCAACAACCATGTTTGCACGGCAACCAAGAAGGCTAACTTGCCTGCCCGACGTCAAACTCCACTTCAGATCCAGTACGCCATCAAATTTTCCTTTACGGACGGAAACCACACTCGCTGATCTGAAAATCACCCCTTCTTAAGTTCGTGATATAATAAAGAGTCTAGATACTTCAAAGGCATCTGATCTCATTGCGGATATATAAAATGCTCTGTTAAGTTTTCCAAAGTTCTCTCCAAACTCTTTAACAAATGCCATAATGAATCTTGCTTTCCTGACTGCAGAAAAATTGCTTCTGTGGTACCAGTTTACAAAAATTTTGGCGAAAAAACATACCCACTAAATTATCGCCTCATTAGCCTTCTCCTTATCCTCGCCAAAATCCGTAAGTTTTTAATAAACTAAGCATTCATCCACCACCTTATAGATACTAACCGACCAACAGTATGGATTTAGACAAGTCCGTTCTACTGCAAATATCCTAAGACAAGGGAGACTGGGGCAGTAGTGCTAGATATATTTTAGGCATTTAAAAAGGTATGAATCTATTGTCGTCTTATGAAAATTAAACTACAGGCTTAAGATCTTCCTTTAAAGTTTCAGCCATTTTCTTAGATGTGTGTTCATTCGTTTTCCCTCCGTGTGTGTTATAGAAGATGGTGTCATCAGCAAATATACACCTCTCAGAGAAAATTTAATCAAGGGCGTTATCTACATATATATAAAAGCGAAAACGTTCGACAGAGGCGACGGATTTTCACGAGTTTGGTATCATTTTGAAGCTCGACTTCTTGGACGACAAATATCGAAAAATTGAGCCAAAACATTCATTCCTTTATCCTTAACGGCTCTCTTTTTTACAAGGAGGGGTGAAAAAAATGGTATCTTCATGACAAGATGGCTTACGCATGCGTCAATACGCGCAAAAGACGTTGTACATTGAATTCATTTTAAATGTTATAAAAATCGACTTACTTTCATCCACGCGTCTATAGTGCGATGGTTTAAGTGCCAGCGTCGTTATCTGAAAATTTCACGTTCAATCCCAGTTATCAGATATACTTTTTTCTCGATTTTTAAACATTTAATATTGAAACAAGGTCATTTTTTTTTCGCTTTTCGCTATGCTTTATGTTTTTTTTTTTTTTTTTTTTTTTTTTTTTTTTTTTTTTTTTTTTTTTTTTTCCTTTTTGGGGGTTTTTGTTTATCCGATAGTTTTAAAGAAGTTTTACGTCCGTTCGCTGTTTTATTTTTATTTTTTTTTTACATTATTTTTTAAGTTTAAACAGGATTATTAATTCGCTTATTCTTTGCCCCCCCCCTCTACATACACTCCTCCAAACACCCGGGCAACACCGTCCTTTTTTCGGCGAAGGGGGTTTGTTTTTCCGATTTTTAAAAGAATTTTACGTTCGTTGGCTGTTTTTTTTTGGGGGGGTCCGATTTTTTAAGAAGTTTTTAACCCCCTCCCCCCCCCCCGAACACACGCCTCCAAACACCCAAGCAACGCCGGGTACCACCCTAAAATCATCAGTTTTGTACAGGTGTAGCAAAAACCGTCCTCTAATGACAAGTTCGCTTCTACGTGTGCGCAAATGACGTCGGAACATGATTAAGTTTAAATATTAAAAAAACCGACCCAATTTCGCCAATGTTGTCTTAGCTTAGAGGTCGGCGTAATTATCTAAAGGCTGTAAGCTCGAATCGTGGTCTGAGGTGTCTTTTTTTTTGTCTTTTTCTTTCGATTTTTTAAATTTTAATATTGAAACAGGGTTATTAAAGCCATTTTTCACGTTCTATGGTTTTTTTTTTTTTTTTGTTAAGTTTTAACGTTCGTTTTTCTGGGGTTTTTTCCATCACATTCGTGTTTTCTTTTTTTGTTTTTGTTTTTCCGATTTTTACATTTAACAGCGTTCGCTTGCCTTACGTTAGTTTTTTTGTGGGTTTTTTTTTCGATTTTTTAAAGTTTTAACATTTATTTAATATATGATATTTAAACAAATAAAAATACCCCCTCCGCTAGTTTATGAATAAGAGGAATAATAAACGTCTAAGGATCGACTCTTATAAAAGGCCTTATATATATATATATATATATATATATATATATATATATATATATATATATACTAGCATTTCAGCCCGGCGTTGCCCGGGTGTTTGGAGGTGTATGTTGAGAAAAAAAAAGAAAAAGCGGTCAATTTTTTTTAAACTTTGACCCCTATTATGTCCCCTTAACATTTATTGTTTTGGACTCAAATCAAGTTATTAAGTTATGTCCATGTCCAAGGAACCTATATCTAAAATTTCAAGTGTTTAGACCCACAATTGGCAGAGGAGTTTGGTAGAATTCTCAAAGGTCAAATCGTTGAACTTTGACCCCTTGCTCGGATGTTTGGAGGTGTATGCTGTGCAAAAAAAGCAAAACAACAAAAAAATGGTTAATTTTTTAAAACTTTGACCCCTATTATGACCCCTTAAAATTTATTGTTTCGGGCTCAAATTACTTTATTAAGTTAGATACATGTTCAAGGAACCTATATCTAAAATTTCAAGTGTCTAGACCCAAAATTGTCGGAGGAGTTTGGTAGAGTTCTTAAAGGTCAAATCGTTGAAATTTGACCCCTTAACAGCCAAATTTCTGGCTGACACCCTTCACATCGATTTTCCCAAATCTCAGTACCCGGTATTTCAAATTTCGAGTCTATAGACTAAAAATTGACAGAGTTATTGCGTAGGGAAATGTACACAGACACACAGACACACAGACAGACACGTTCACTTTTATATATATATATATATATATATATATATAATATATATATATATATATATATATATATATATATATATAAAGAGAGAGAGAGAGAGAGAAACAGACAGGAACAAACAGACAGAGAGCAAGGCAGTCAGACAGAGAGACAGAGACAGCGAGAGAAAAAAGAGAGAAGGAAGGTCTTGACAGGGGTCTATCCTTAGACATATATATATATATATATATATATATATATATATATATATATTATTATTATTATTATTATTATTCTTTATGTAAATACAATCATATCTTGCTGCGATGTGCAGACCGTTTCGAGCATAATAGATCTCATCATGCAAGTTAATTAAAAATTCAAACATTAAAAATGGTTCAGGACCATTTTCAATTTTAGAGGAGACTAGCGTTTCAGCCCGTCGTTGCCCGGGTGTTTGAATGTGTCTGTTGAGCAAAAAAAAAAAAAGTGGTAGTAGAAAGGCAGGCTCGAACCGTACCGTGAAAGAGGAAAAGAACGGGGAAAAACCCTGACGTCTATGCTGTTACGACCAGCGCCAAACTGGAATTGACATTTTTTTTAAATTAAGGCTAGACAAACGAAAGGAGAGAATTACTTAAAAAAATATCGGCGAAAAAAGTGCCCAGTTGAATGTTTTTAGCACATTTCTCGATATTTGTCGTCTGAAAGGTCGGACTTTAAAACGATACTGATCTTGGCAAAACCCGTCGCCTCTGTCAAAAGTTTTAGGGAGACATGTAAACATACGTACATACATACATACATACATACATTTATATATTGGTACTTAAAAATTTCTGACCCAAACCGATTAAAAAGCTTGCCCTATCTCTGAATACCCTTTATGTCAAATTTCAAATGTTTAGACAAGAAATTGTCTGAGTAATTTGGTAGAGATCGCAGAGATCAATTTTTTTTAACTTTGACCCCTATTATGACCCCTGAACAAGTTATTAAGTTAGATCCATGTCCAAGGACCTATATCTAAAATTTCAAGTGTTTAGACCTAAAACTGTCGGAGGAGTTTGGTAAAGTTCTCAAAGGTCAAATTCTTGCACTTTGACCCCTTAAGAGCCAAATTTCTGGCCGAAAACCGATTAAAAAGATTTTCGCAAATCTCAGTACCCCTTTTATCAAATTTCGAGTCTGTAGACTTAAAATTGAGAGTTATTGCGTAGAGAAATGCACACACACAAAGAGACACACACACACACATACACACACGTTCACTTTTATAGATACACTAGCATGGGTTCCCGGCGTTGCCCGGGTATTTTGAGGTATATGTTGAGCAACAAAAAAAAAGTGGTCAACTTTTTTAACTTTGACCCATATTACAACCCCTTAAAAGTTATTGTTTTGGGCTCAAATAATGTTATTAAGTTAGATCCATGTCCAAGAACCCTATATCTAAGATTTCAAGTGTTTAGACCCAAAATTGTCAGAGGAGTTTGGTAGAGTTCTCCAAGGTCAAATCATTGAACTTTGACCCCTTAATCACCTAATTTCTGGCCGAAACCGATCACATCGATTTTCCCAATTCTCAGTACCCTGTATATAAAATTTTGAGTCTGTAGACTGAAAATTGACAGAGTTATTGCGTAGGGAAATGTACATACACAGACACATAGACAGACAGATGCACAGACACGTTCACTTTTATAAATATATAGATATATAAACTTAGCCATGACTGGTAAACTTCTTATAAATTACTCTGTGTATTGAGTGTCTTTATTTTATACTGGTTATATTCCTCCAGGGTATCTCAATATATATTAGATATATCTTATCATATATATATATATATATATATATATATATATATATATATATATATATATATATATATAAATTCAGAAATACAATGAGACAGTAGATAACTTAGTAAACTTTAAGTAATCAAAATTTGGACTAAAAAGTTTTCCAATTATGTAACATAAGAATAACAGTTTCATTGGTGGCCATTTACAAATAATACGCTGTCATGTTGAGACGTTTCAAATGTTAGTTTCGATAAACAAAAATCGCTAAGACAAGCTAAGACAGAAGCAAATTAATGTTTGTTTTCAAAGAATTTCTCAAGGCTAATGTACGAAAAGAACTTTGTTCAACTACTAAAAAGAAATGAAATCAAAAGAATCTCTCTCGAATCCAAATATAACAAATTCACAAGACGAATACAAAATAAAATAAAAAGTATTGGTGGGGAAACAGTTCATAGCAACAGTTAAAAATACCAAAACAGATGCACATATTAGAAAATTTCTACACTATTAAAAACTACTAGCAAGCCGCCCGGCGTTGCACAATTTTAAAATACGCTTAAATATTATATTTTAATTTATGCAAATTTCTTATTTATTAATATATTTAAGGTCACTTAGATATACATATATGCATAAAGCATAAGCCTGAAGAATTCTTACGAGAATGAATCGCGGAATATTAGCTTAATTGCCATATATATTTTGATACTTTATTATATATATATATATATATATATATATATATATATATATATATATATATATATATATAAATACTAGCATGGGTACCTGGCGTTGCCCGGCTATTTGGAAATGTATGTTGAGCAAAAAAAAAAGAAAGTGGTCAATGTTTCAGCTTTGAACCCTATTATGACCCCTTAAAATTTATTGTTTTGGGATCAAATTAAGTTATTAAGTTAGATCCATGTCCAATGAACCAAAATTGTTGGAGGAGTTTGGTAGAGTTCTCAAAGGTCAAATCGGTGAACTTTGACCCCTTGATCGCCAAATTTCTGACCGAAAACCGATCACATCGATTTTCCCAAATCTCATTACCCGTATATTAAATTTCGAGTCTGTAGACTTAAAATTGACAGAGTTATTGCGTAGGGAAATGTACACACACAGACACACACATACACACACAGACAGATAGACACTTTCACTTTTATATATATATATATATATATATATATATATATATATATATATATATATATGTATATGTATATATATATATATTAAGTGTTTTATGATACAAAGATTATTGGTTACATATGTGCATAAATGTTTCAGTGGAGTCCAAATTCTTAAAGACCACTTCATCAGACAAAAAACGACGATATTGAACAAGAGTCAGCATTACATAAAATATATTCGAGTGTGGTTTACGCTCTGAAAGAAAGTAAGGTGTATACTTTGTGAATCTGAGCAATAGAGATTTTTAAAGGGAAGGAAGTAGGGGTGGAGGTTAAGGAAGAAGGGAGAAGTACGATTCCATATAGTCAAGCTGTCGCACTGAGGAGGTATTATTTTAACTTGGCGTTTGTTTATTAACTTAAGTTTTCGGTTTGATCTGAAGTAATAGTATACTCTCATCGCTGTTACTTCCCTATCTTAGGTTTTTATGGTTGTTGTTATTTTCTTCTCTTTTTTCTGGTAGCGACTTCATTATCTCTTCATTATCGAGTTTCATTGGATTTACATCTAGGAAAATAATCTATACAACTATCATTCACACATACATACATACATACATACATACATACATACACACACATACACACACACCCACACACACATATGTATGTATATATATATATATATATATATATATATATATATATGAGTTATGTTTAAAGGGTATATCAATGCGGTTTATAGGAAACACCGTGGACACGTGTTAGTATATATATATATATATATATATATATATATATATATATATATATATGTATGTATATATGTGTGTGTGTGTGTATGTACATGAAATATATGTATATGTATATATAAATGTATATATATGTATGTATATATAAAGAGTGGGAGAGAGAGAGAGAGGGGGAGAGAGAGTGAGACAAAGCCAGAGGCAGAGAAAGAGACAGAGAGAAAGAGAAAAAGGACAGAAATATTTTTACAGCCAATAACGTTTTAATCGTAAATTCTACGGAATTATGCAGAATGTAGAAACTATGCTTAAATAAAATTTAGCGTAATAATGAAATGGAATTTATTATATAATAAGAAACCATAAAAATAAATAAATGACTAATTAATCCTCGTTTTTCAAAGAAATTTGCAAATAAGTTAACATTTGTGTAGTCGCTCGCATATCCATGATTGCGTAAATTGAAAAGTTCGTTTTAATGAATTTAAATAGAAATAGTAGGGTTTTAATTGCAATGCAAAAAAATCTACTCTTTAGGTATACATAGACGAGGAAATAGAGATTAGTTTTTTTAAACAATTGTAATTTATCTTATGCACTTTATTATTACTTAAACGTATCGTCATCATTTATTTATAATATTTTAGTTGAGATTATAAAAACATTATTCATATTTTTCTGTAATATTCTCACCCATCAAAACCACAAAATGACATTTTGGTCAACAGAAAGAGATCCATCTTCCATCATGATAATGCTCTCTTCACACAATGCTATAAACGAAAAATCCCGCACGATGGTTTCGAGAAGCGTTCATTTTTTTTTTTATTGAATCAAGTAAGCTTGATAATCCTGCGGGAGATTACAAAAACGTATAAAGACACCGGCATCAACCCATTAAGTCGAAGGGTATCTCAATTTTTATACTGTTAAGTTGGAATTTTGTGTAATGACCAAAATTAGCTTTAAATACACAAATTGTACGGGAAACAATATTTAATTTATATATATATATATATATATATATATATATATATATATATATATATATATATATATATATATATATATATGATAGAGGCGTTGAGTCTCTAGGGTTCCAAGTGAGCATTGTCTGAAAATAGCGGTTTCAATCTTACTCAAAGTAGGCCAGAGGATTAGTTTGCCAAAACGTGAAAACGTGGTATAACAACAACAACAACTATGGAAGGCAGTAATTACTGAGAATAAAGTTAATAGACTGAGTTTCGGTTAACCACCTGAAGATGGCCAGAGGAATATTTGACCGAAACGTGGTGAAATAACAATTATAAAGATAAGGACAGCAGCCAGCAAATCAATAAATAAATATCTATTTTATTTAGAAAACGAAATATTGACGCTCCTATTAATAAGACTCGGGTACATGTGATATATTTTAGAAATCAAGAAACTTCAAGATAGAATTCGCACATGGTGGTAAAATGCTATACGGTTCACACAGAGTTACATTGCACTCCTGGCAATAAGTAACCTAATGTTACAAGAATCAACAAATAGAATATTAGCAGATTGACAAAAATTTTTAAGAGGGTTGCCAAAACTCTTGGAATGAAGAGAATATAAATTAAACTTATCAATCCAGCAGAATAACTATGCAGTAAACAGTAGTATTATATATTATCGTATTGATTTTTAAATTAATTATTCTCTGTTCAATTTATCGGATAGTCGTTTCTAATAGGTTAAAGTTCAGAAAAAACTTATTAGAGATCCATCGCAAAATATATGATGAAGAATTTGGGGGATGTTACCATGTTTAATGTTATCGATACTTATTGGTTAACCTACTGCAACGCTTAAATGGAAGCGTACACTCATGCTTTCGTGAAGTTGTCCAAGTATTATTGACAAATAATTGTGAGCATCAATAGTTGCTGAGAATTGTCCAAAATGTGGTTCTATTCACAGTGTCGAAAGATTTGGTCAATCAAAACTGATAGAGTGCCGGAAATTAATTGGCCAGTTAACTTCCGGTTTTAGACTTTTCGTTTTAGACGGCACTGATGAATCTTTCTGAAATAAAAAGCCAGAATTACTTCTCATTCCTGGATGATCAGATGGACGGAATCGGTATATCTCCAGCATAAACAGTAATGTGTAGTATTCTTATAAATATTAAGTTATATATATATATATATATATATATATATATATATATAAAGCTGAATGTCTCTGTGTGTATGTGTGTGTGTCTTGTCACGAATAGGCTTGACTATTAAAAAACCGATTCCATATAATGATAGAAGATATATCAAGACACAGAAATGGGTATGGTTACCCTGGCAGAACAGTGATTCATTAAAATTGTGGGGTCTGTTTCCCGCCTGGTCCACAAAGTATGGAAATAAAAAATTTAAAAATTATAAAAAAACGTTTACAAGTGTTTTTGATATTGATGTGTATAAGAATACTTTGACAAGTATGTTTCAACTTAAATAGGGATGGTATAATAAAATTGTGGGGTCTGCCTTCGCGCCTGGCCTCCATAGAATGGAAATAGGCACAAACTTTAATAAAGACTTATGGTATAATAAAATTGTGGGGGTCTGCGTTTGCGCATGTACTCCATGGAAATATAGCACAAACTTTAACAAAGACTTTTCATATCTATCTGTGCAAGTATACTTTGATAATTATGTTTCTGTTTGAAGAAATATGGTATAATAAAATTATGGGGTGTTCGTTCGTACCTGACCTCCATAGAATGTAAATATCTCACAAAGTTTAACAAGTTTTTTTTAATATAGATTCACAGAATATTGTGATAAGCGTTTCTATGTCAACAGATATGGTATAATAAATTATGGAGGTTATCTATTTTATTTTTACTTTCATCATAATTTGCTTTGGTTTTGATACCCCCAAATTCAACCCAAATTTACAACCCTTCCTTTTCATAACCTATCATACTTTTATAAATCAGAGTCCATTTTCTGTAGGCTGTTTTTTAACCCAGTCAACGACGGGTACTTTTGCTATTATATATATATATATATATATGTGTGTGTGTGTGTGTGTGTGTGTGTGTGTGTGTGTGTGTGTGTGTGTGTGTGTGTGTGTGTGTGTGTGTGTGTGTGTGTGTGTGATTAGTGGT
Organism: Euprymna scolopes; assembly: GCF_053919585.1. Taxonomy (NCBI): domain Eukaryota; kingdom Metazoa; phylum Mollusca; class Cephalopoda; order Sepiida; family Sepiolidae; genus Euprymna; species Euprymna scolopes. The sequence continues at coordinate 80,207,266 of NC_136489.1, read as the reverse complement.
TTTTGGAAAATGAAATCCAGCTGAGTGCTCAATTATAAGAAAAATCCGAAAATAAAAGCGTATTATCAATATTTTCTTTACAGAAAGTTTCAGATGAGATAAGTCATTGGTACCATCGGTTTCAAACTCGATAATTAGAGACTGCTTTAGATACTCATATCAAGCTCTCTTCAGCCAATACTCATTTCTCTGTGTCTAAGTGTTCCAACAAGATGGAACATAGAGATGAGTATTAGCCGAAGAGATCTTGATATAGGTATCCAAAACGGTCTCTAATTATCGAGTTTGAAACCGACGGTAGCAATGACTTATCTCATCTAAAACTTTCTGTAAACAAGCCTTGACTGTCGTACAGACGGTCGGGTTTCAATCCTGGCTTGAGGTAGTTGCCTGTCTAGTCACACTGATGAGCTGTGAAACAGCGAAACAATACTGTATGCTTCTCATCTCGAGTTGAGCATATTGAGAAGTGATACACGAATTACCATTAGCGTATAAGCGATGCTCTTTGTGTAAACAAATCAAGCTTAGTTATTTTGGACGATGTCAAAACATTGTTAAACTCATGGCTTACACAGTAGCCGCCGATAGAGTAGTGGTTAGGGGCCTTGACTGTCGTACAGACGGTCGGGTTTCAATCCTGTCTAGCCGCACTGCTGAGCTGTGAAACAGTGAAACAGTACTGTATGTGGATGATTATATATATACATATATATATATATATATATATATATATATATATATATATATATATATATATATACTAAAATTAGAAGTGCATATATGTATGCATGTGTTTTACATATGTCCATAGGAAATTGAGTGTTAAGGTCACTGAAGATAACTGGACAAAGCAGGTTGATTGGCTGAACGGAACCACGTGTCCTACAATACGACGATAGTTTGAAAGCAGGACAGTTAGTGAGCGACTATACTCGGAGCCGGTCACGTGTGGGTGTCTAACTTCAATTGTGTGACCGCATAATAAAGAACATGAAAAGGTAACATGTACTATGCGCTTATACTGTAACTAATGGCCATTTGGAACGGATTGCTCTTTCGCTAGATTTATATCGAAAAGCCTCACTCTTTTTAAGTCTTTGTTCTCGCACCATTTTCAACAATCGTGACACGCCATAGATTCAAGTATACGTGTATCACTCTATGCAACATATATCTGTCAGTCTGTGTGTAGATTTTAAAAGATTTAGACATGGAAGTAATTATTTTTGGTTCGGACACAGTTAAAGAGGACTTTTAAATCGTTGCAACTGGGCGGTATTTATAAAGTTCACTCTTTGGGAGGACGTATACGACGGCATACTATAGATTCACTGAAAAGGATAAGAGTGTTTATTTACCTTTTATGATAGCATAGATGTTGAATAGAACTAAAAGTTATATATAGCAACACTGATCAGTGTTGGTTAAGAAAAAACATATATGCTCGTGGTTATTAAAATAGTATTTATCATAAAATAATTACGTATATATTTATACACACACGAAAACACACACGAAAACACACACACACACACACACACATATATATATATATATATATATATATATATATATATATATATATAATAGCAGGCCGCCTGGCGTTGCCCGGTCGTAAGATTTGCTTAAATCTGATATTTTAATTCAAGCAGAATACGTATTTATTATTACAGAGACAAATCTCTATCGATTATTATATTGAACCTAATATATAGTAGTGAGATCAAAACTTAAAAAATATTTTTATGACGGGTACTCTCAGCTAAAATTGACACCAAAGCATACAACTCTATACTCCCATCCCTTAGCCTCTGAGCCACGCACTTACGCATATATTTCTGTGTGTGTGTGTGTATGTGTATGTGTGTGTGTATGTGAATTAACTTATTCCTTTTTTAAAAGATGGAATCGCCCGATCATAGAAGACACGATTCAAGCAGGCAAATAAGCAAGCAAGCAAGCAAGTGCAGACGATCCACAGATGCTCTTCTGATTTGTCAAACCTTAATATTTTTAAAGTGTAGCATTATGTGTATGTGTGTGTGTTTTTTGTGAAAATGTTCTATAATCTTTAAAACATTTAAATTTAAGTTTTTATTTCTACATTTTTTATTATTCAAATAACAAAATGTAATTATACAATACTATTAATACTCTACATTGTTATTTATTGATGGTTCCCCGTTTTTAATTAACCAATGAACAAAATATCTTGCATAGAGGCAAAAACCTTGGCTGCTGATGCTTTTATATAAACTTAACATAAATATATTATTAACAAATATGCATGCAAAACGATATCTTCAACTCCTCTCTCAACGCATGTAATTCTCGGGTATGTGGTGGAAAAGAAAAGCAAATATTTTAGAATTTACAGTAGGGGTTAGTTTTTTATATAAATTTAACATAAATATATTATCCTTTTCCATCCAACTTAGAATGTTTTGATTAAAAGAGATAACTTGCGGGTATGTTTAAGGAAGGTGGGAATACAAAAAGACAGTAAGGTTACTACTAAAACTATGTCCGACTGGCAATAAAAACCTCCATTTTTCCTATGACTAACTTCAAGTGTTCTTTTCATTATTACCAATGTTTTTTTTAAAGTGTTCATACATATTAAAAATTAATAACTTATATTACTTGTATAGAATGGTGGGGCGATTTGTCTGAGGCTCCTCATTAACAAGAATAGCAAAGCATTAATAAGCTTAACATTTGGATTCGCATTAGATTTTAGATTTTATTTATTATTGTGAAAATGCTTATGAATCTCTAAAAATCTAATTTAATAATGTAAAATATTATTTTATCGTAATGTTTATTTTTTATGTTAAATAATACTGTTTTTGTTTTTGTATTTTGTTTTTTATTTCAAAATTCATTACTTGAAAATAACATTTCATATTGAGAGAACGTTTTATTTTTTTTTTTAGCAAAAACGGTTTTAAGTGCATCAAAAATATTGAAATATGTAAATATATTGATCACTTTATTGTTTATGTGTTCAAAATAGCAGCATCAGTGAATGTTGTTTGATGTATTAACTCCTGATAAAAACAAGATCGAATCAACGTTTTATTCCAGCCAATTAAAACGCCATCCAGTCTAATGCTTAACTCATGAAACAACAAATTTTAGACAGAATTTCGCGTTATTCATAAAAATAGTCTCTTTTTATGTTGTTCGCGTTATTCATAAAATAGTCTCTTTTTATGTTGATTCTTTGATACTAATGCTAACCTAATAATTAGATAACTATTTTCTTGTCTTCAACATCAAAATACACCTTTTTATATCGTTTACTCATTGAAGCTAAATTACTTTCCCTTCAGCATTCTTAAATTCGTAAATACTTACTGGGGTTCACATCTGAAAAATAGAGTAAGTGTGAATGGAATTTTAAATGCACTTCATTGGGGGGGGCATTTTGTGATAAACTTATGACATGGTGCATTGTCTTGGTAAACGAGAATTGTTACTTCATTTGTGTTCATTTTTTATTTCTTCCTTCAAGTTTAAAAACATTCCCTATTTTATAGATCTTCTATATTATAGCCAATCCCAAATTAGAAAGATTAAAAAATTGCCTGCTGACGTCTGTGTCTTTGGTCGACTTAAATTAGCTGATTGAGGACTGCCTTGTTACATAAGAATGCAAATAAATCCCATATGTTGCATTAAAATGGTTGCACATAATGTTTTTAATTGTCGACGGATTATTGTTTTTGATCGACTGTGTCCAAATGTGAAAACACTTTGAACACGGATTTCTTTTTGACAAATATGCATGAAAAATGGTAACTACTCCTCTGCTATTTCATGCGACTTCGATTTATGTTCATCCAGAATAAGTTTGGTGATATCGTTACATGGAAAGGAACACTGTAGATAAGTAGAAAATTATATTTGTTAAAAAGAAAAGGTTAGAATCGAACCGAGTATTCAAAAGTTAAATGTGAATACATATTGCTATTTAGATACGATTTTAGGAATGTAGAGCATTATCTATTGTGTTTATAAATAACGATGCAACTAGTTAGTTAAGATATCGGGCAATGTAAATTAAAGAATGTTTTTGTTTTGCTAGAAACGTGTTGGACGCATATGATATGTAAAATCCACGTGAGACTATTCGCGTGGATGGAGCACGTTTTGACGTCACAAAGAAAGATACATCCAATATATTCAGAGAGGCAGTTAGATGAGTTCAGAGTTGAGTTAGAGATTTCAGGCAAAGTCGAATTCGTGAGTCAGAGAAGAGAATTGGGTTAGCTGAAGCCTTTTTTTTAAGCAACCAGAAAAGGGAAAAAATGTAGAAATCTAAAGGCAATTGAATTCCTGACCATCATCATCATCAGCTGGTATGAATAAAGATCATCAAATTATTTATGTCTTTGTTTTGTCATCTTCAACCATGAAAGGTAATGTTTGTTTCAGTTATTTATACATCACGCTGTTCCATCATCTTGTACATGAAACACCCTCCCGAAGTGTTAACTGTCTGTTCCCATCATCGAAGGTAATAAACTTAATAAGAATTGCCATCATTGTCGCCGTGTTCGCTGTTATATAAATGTCCCATCCTCCGTTATCTGTATTATGTTGTTTACCGTTATATGAATGTCTATTTCCCCGCTACGCAACAATATTTTTGGCGTTTTCAAAAACAACTAATGAAGTTGGGTAACCCGAGCATTCAGCAGCATTTTTGTCTATATGACCGTGTTTAAATTCGGCATACCAGCTCATATTCATTATTTTGGGAGAGAAAGGGGGAGAGAGAGGAGGGAGGGAGGGTGGAGTTCAAAAAAAGATTTATCAAACATTGCATTGCTTGAACAATGCTTTTCCCATCAGAATGTTATATTAAATAAGTTAGTTTCGAAGTAAATTTCTAAAACCCTTCAAACACATGTCTGTATTTAAAGCAGACATTGAATTGAATTTTATGATAAGCAAGCAATGCTTCATAAAAACACAAAGTGAAGGTATTCCCTTTCTTTTGAACGCTTGCAACAGTTACATCACTTAAACAACTATAATATGTAAACTAATAAACCAACTGTGCTCACGGTCCTGGATATGACCTTAAACTATATCCAGTGGTGAGGCCCCAGCTTGCTGGCTTTGGGGAGTGTGGAGCCACCCTTTAACTGCCATTGCTCCCAGGTCCACTCTGAACCGGAGTGGTAGTACCTGTTAGAGTCACAACTGTGGGTTAAATAGAAACCGACTTGAAAACAACAAATATATTCTATTAAAAATGTTTTCTTCCAAATCTTTGAATTCGGCATTAAATAACCTGAAAAGTGTTGATATGCCGTAAAACAAAAACAACCAACCAACTGTGCTCACACTTCGACATGTTAGATTTTAAAGTAAGTACTTTATAAAACCATAGATTTTTTATTAGTGTGGCTAGCTATACGCCAGGCCAATAATTAATAATTAATTAATATGCTACGGCAAGAGGAATATTCAGTCCCGAAATTGTCCGCATTCTATAGAAGGGAGAGGGTCGAAGACTCTTGATAAATAAAAAGAGACACACATAAACCTCTGTACACCCAAGGAAGAACGCACACACCTTCCTTACTGAAGGCATATATATGTACGCACATATTATATTTCGCTACCAAACATTCTTAAACTTCTATCTCAGTTACACAAGCATAAACACATATGGCGCTAGGCGAAAAACATGATTATATATTTTTTCTTTACTGAAAAAAAAAACACGGTCCTTTTATTAGAAGATTTTAAGATTTTCATTCTTTATGAACACTTGCTTTCATATTGTCTGAACAAATTTGCCAATAAAATTAACGATGAGAAATAATGTTGATAATGACAATTTCGTGGCTCTCTTACAACGCTAAGAAGAAAATATGGGCTAAACATTTTATATTTATATATAGTATGTTTATATAACAAAAACTATTAATTGCATATATGCATACGTGTTTTTTAAACAACCATTATTGGTTACATAAGTGCATACATGTTTCAGTGGAACCTAAATTTAGAGACACTACCTCACCAGACAGAAAAAAGGAGCAAAATTAAAGCCAGAAAATGTGTGTCCTATTGTTTGCAAAAATATATAGAAGAGGCATATAAAAATATATAGAAACATATGTATAGTTTTGGAACCGATTATGCCTAGTGCAGCTGCAGATAACACAATAAGTTCTTGGCCTGACGTATGGCTGGTCACACTAATAAAAGAAATCTATGACTTTGGGGGTGAGGTATAATTTGCTCCTTTTTCAGTCTGATTAAGTGGTCTCTCTAAATTTAGGTCCCACTGAAACATGTATGCACATATGTAACCAATAATGTTTGTATAATAAACATGCCATATACTTGCTCTGTCCTCCATCGAGCACCATTAATAAACACCGAGGTTTCAGTGAATCTATATCTAGAAAACCAAACTATACTAATATTAATATATATATATATTAATATATATAATATAATATAAAGCTGAACGTCTGTGTGTGTGTTTGTGTGTGTGTGTGTGTGTGTGTGTGTGTGTGTGTGTGTGTGTGTGTGTGTGTGTGTGTGTGTGTGGTCACGAATAGGCTCCTATATGATTGACTATTTTAAAAAACTGATTGCATATAATGATAGAAGATTTATCGAGGATCAGGAATGGGTATGTTTGATCTGGCAGAACGGTGGTTCATAAAAATTGTGGGGTCTGTGTTCGCGCGTGGCCTACAAAGTATGGAAATAAAAAATGAAGAAAAAAAACGTTTACAAGGGTTTTTGATATAGATCTACATAAGAATACTTTGATAAGTATGTTTCAACTTAAATATGGATGGTATAATAAAATTGTGGGGTCTGCGTTTGCGCATGTACTCCATGGAAATATAGCACAAACTTTAACAAAGACTTTTCATATCTATTTGCGTAAGTATACTTTGATAATTATGTTTCAGTTTGAAGAAATATGGTATAATAAAATTATTATGTGTTCGTTCGCACCTGACCTCCATAGAATGTAAATATGTCACAAAGTTTCACAAGGTTTTTAAGAGCGGTGAGGGTCCACAATGACACCTTAACTTTAATCTTAATTCATATTAGCTTTTATTTATTTTTTTGAGTTGAATCATATTGTGTCGAATAAATTCACCTCATAAATTCACGTTCTTATTAAAGTGAAAGCCAAAAACGTCGGAACTTTAGACAATTCTCGACACAAATTTTGCATAACTCTGCTTTTTCCTTTTCCACTTGTACGTGGCACTCTTTAGAAAATAGATAAATAAATAAATAAATAATAAAAATAAGAACGTTACTTGTTATCGTGTCAAAAGGGGAAAAAGTCCTGCTCACGTGATTACGTGTCTTTTTAAAACATTTACATAACCTTTTATTTTTATTTATATATCTGTTTAAGCTTTTTTTGTCGGTGTACTTGAAGGAATTCAGTTGATTACAACCCTTTCTGCATATTCTTTACATTACAATAGAACAACTCTGAATCCGACTGTGCAATACTACACCGTTCAAAACTGTAAAACTGAAACGAAGCTGTCCTGCTTGAAAAGGGTGCTATTTTCTTCTTATTCACATTTATATAAATTCTTTGCTTTAAAAAACTAAAGTAATTTTTAAATTTTTTAATACCCCATTTTGCTGTTTGGGATTATTTTACTAAAGTAAGTAAAGCTTCATTATTTTTCAAAACTGTTTTTGTTTCTTTATTTTTTTTTTATATTTCGTCGATATTATTTAGTAAGAGTGTTTAGCAGAAAAGCCAACAAACGACTATCTGAAAAATAAATATACAAGAAATAAATGTTACCATAGTCAATTAAAGTTCAGTTCATGTTTTTTTTGTATTGAAATAGTTTTTAATGCTCTTTACTTAAAATAATTTCAGCGCGAATCGAATCAAATTTAAAACGGGTCTCTCCATTTCAAAGTCGCTGCATTTTGATTTTTTTTTTTTTTTACCGGTTCGTGAATTAAAAAAAAATTCACAAACTACTTAAAAATACAAACCAATGAACTTTTCTAACATAAAAGTAACTTTTATTAACTATGGTAACATTTATTTCTTGTATATTTATATTATTTTATATATAACATTTTCGCTTTGTAAGGAAATCATTTTGTTGGTCACTCTTTGCTACGAATGGAAACAAATTTGATATAGAAAATATATATTTTCGCGAAAATTATCTTTACTTTCATAATATTTTGCTAAGGTTAAAATTTTTGAGTATCAAAACTTATCTCTTTACAGCCCCCTCCTTTTCATAATCTATCATACTTTCATCAATCACAGTCCATTTTCTGTAGGCTGTTTTTGAACCCAGTAAACGACGGGTACTTCTGCTAGTATATATATATATATATATATATATATATATATATATATATATATATATATATATATATATATATATATATATATATATACGAACAATGATGAGCAAAAAAAAAAACAGATTAATTAATCGTGCGGTTTACAGTCATACAAAATTTTATTGGGAGGATATACTTTTATATAAAACAATCCCAGCCAAATAAAATATCTCAATGTACAAGATAGAGCAAAGACAGAATTGTAGGATTTATAGTTGAATGTTGTGAAGTAAAAAATAGAGAATTTTTAAGATAAAAATATTATCTGAAACAAGGAATACAAGAAATTTAAAGTTATTTCCTTAATCCATGGATTTTCAATGCATGGCTATCTCTTCAGAGGAAATGTCTTTAGCAAAATAATCATTATAGATAAACATGAATTTTGCTATTAGTATATGTAATGAGAATTAATTAAAATATTTTAAACGAATATAGAAAAGGACATAATTTTAAAAAAATATGGGTTAAACTTTTTCGGATATTTTTTAATGCATATGTAGTATATATATATATATATATATATATATATATATATATATATATATATATATATATATATATATATATATATATATTATGTGCTGCAGATGTAATAAATAAATAACTGACAAAAGCTTAGCCCATATTTTGTTTTCTAGTTGGCGTTGTCAAAGAGCAATAAAATTGTTGTTATCAACATTATTTCTCATCATAATTTTTTGCTCTTGTGCTAGTGATGTCAGGTTTTCCTTACTAATATGAAACTTTTATATTTTTAAGTGTGGCGACGATATCACAGAAACTTTTGTTCTACTCTGAGTTGTATGGGTTAAATTGATTTGAATCATTGCCATTAGCTTATATTTTGTAGGTAATTATATATAGGAGCGACAGAATGATTTATTTTACATACAAAATCATCCAGGATCAAAAATGTCATTATATTTGGTTCTACTCTGTTTTGTCCAGTAGCAATAAATATGTGATTACAACATCACATAAAAGTGGATGGCTTAGGTAAATGACGTTGTTTTTTATCAACGCATTAACTCCATTGAATTAGACAGCAGAGAGGAAAGAGAGTATTGGGGAGGAGCAGCTAGAGCTAGAGGGAGGTTTTAATATAAAGATGTTATATATTTAACTTCAACTTAGTTTTTTCATGGATCCTGGCAAGTCCGGGTAACCTCGCTAGTAAAGTATGAAGCTCAATTTATTACCGTTTTAAAATAATTTAAATGGATGATTTCTTTTTGTTTTCTTCTTTTTTTGCAAATCGATAAGTTTCTTTGAAAAAAGAAAATTATTTAGACATGAGATATAAAAGTCAATTTAGTATATTTTTAAATGTATGCATTTTCTTTTTAAGTTTAAATTAATTTAATTCAATAAATATTCCGGTAATTAATGGTTTCCGTCTTTTTAATTCGTTAATTTAATGTACTAGTTTTGATTTTTTTTACAACCTTGCCAGAAGCAGTGATGTGCATTGGGTTCTTGCCAAGGAACTCTTTATTGTTTGTAAAGATGTTGATGATTGCTTGTTTCTTAACGATGGTAGCCAATACACTACCCTGATTTGTCAAGTTTCGCAATGTCTATAACCAAAAGAAAATATACTTGAACTACATAGCCTGAAAAGCTATTGATTTCTTGAACACAACAGGGGTCAATACATTTTCCCTCAAGTAACTAAACAGTAGTATTAGATCTTTCACGCAATCGGCCAGTATTTAAACTACATAGCCTAAAATCCGGCTGATGTTCTCTTGAAGTTTTTCCTTAGTTAGGGGAAAGATTTTTATAGGCAAGATACCCTTCCTCACGCCAACAAAGAGGCATAATTGAGACCAGCGCTTCCATCGACACACCATTTTTAGGTGATTGTCTACCAAGGCTAAAGGGTGCTTCATCTGTCCTTGAAATAATATTAGCATTATACGATGGATATGCATTGGGGATAGGCTATTAGATCTCGAAGAAAAATTATATGCATACAGTATAAAGACATATGTACAGAACAGGAGAATTTATTTCTATGAATAAGTTGATACTTTTTTAATTAGTATTGGTAGAACAGTTGAGGCAGCAGTATCAGTGCAAAGGAAGGCTAAAGATCACAGGCGGAAGTAATTTCGCTGACAATCATTAGCATTTTGAATTATCTCCCATTTTCCTATTTAGAACCATTAGTGATTATTAGGGCTATGACAACGGCATATTCGTATCATTGTTTTGACTCTCCAGTATATATCCAACACAGTTAGACACAGTTAAGCAACCGAGAACCACATCCCTCTATATAAAAGCATATAAAATATCAACGGATACAGACTCCAGAGTCAAAACAATGAAAAGAATATTCTCTTGTCATAGACCTAGTTGTTATTCATTCAATGGGCAAATATGGTATATAACATGAACATATGCTTAATAGTAAATACGTAACAGTAAAGGAAATCAACTCTGTCTATAAAATGTTGCTAATTAGTTCTATTAAATTTTACCAAATATCATAATATGTTTTATATACACAACACAATCTACATCCCCATCCTGCAGACATCGCAACAAATACTTTTCTAGCTACAACAACTGTCAACAATTTCCCTGCGGCTCTATCTGCGCCATAAACTAAACGAATATTCCATGGACAGAGTTTATTTCCTAGAAATGTCAATCTGTGGAACACAATAACCTGGCGCCACTTGCCATCTGATTATAACACGATTATTTTCAAATCTAATGTAAATAAGTTTCTGTTGAGTTATCCTGTTAAATAATCAAGCTCTACCCAAATTCCACCATTACTGATCATATTGTCTAACTATTTGGCTAAGATTTGAATATATAAACATAACAAACTCAGTATAGTCCCAGTATGATAAAGATATCAATGACACTGTAGGAGCAAAACTTTTCCTTAGGAAAACAAAGGATGTAGTTGCTTTCTCCAACTTCAGATCATTTCCGGAAAGAAAATCTAAGAAAAGGCGATGTCTTCTAAGGGTTCGTGGAAGGAAAAGGATATTTATTCAAAAGAAGGAGAGGATATATAGCAATAGCAAAAAGAGAAAACTACGAGAAAGTAATACAGGAAGGCAGAGAAAAGAGAGAGTAAACATAATCTGAAACAGACCAGAAATAGACGAGACAGAGACGGAGTAAGATAGGGATGGAGTAAGATAGGGATGGAGAAGAGAAAATGAGGTAAAAAAAGAATGAACGTGATGGCTCATGCAATTCTGAATTTTTTAGATGAGATGTAAATGTTTGTATTATTTTGATTAACCGGACAATTATTCTCATCTTATGTGCTTTTAGCACAACGTGTTTCGGTTGTTATACCCTGCGACCTTCTTCAAATGTTTAATACATGTTTTCTTTTTCTCTACTAAGGAAAAGAGGGGTTAGCTCTGCATTGCAAGAATTCGAACCGTGGGTTTGATGTGGATCCGTATATCATAAAGACAGTTCAAACTACAGGGGTCACTAAGATATTTTTTAGGGTTTTCCTATGACTCAATTTTTCGGGATATCAATGCTAATTGTTATTATTAGTGAAAAAAATATTTTACGAAACAGAGGATCGATAACCATGGGCATATGTTTTTTTATTTCTTCTTTTTCTCTTGTGAATTTGTAATTATGGAGGTCCAAATGTGAGTAAGTTCATTTTGCTAATGACTTTTCGTATGAAGAGATGAGCCTACATTGAAAATGCATGGGTTAAGGTAATTACTTTAAACTGTATTCTTTGTTCAAATAATAATTTTTTGTTTTAAAAAATTATATTTTTTAATAAAATTTTAATATAAAAAACTATAATTTTTTTTACTATATCTAGTATATTGAACTATTTTTATTTAGCTGGGATTGTCTTATATAAAAATATTGCCTCCCAAAAATATTATGAAAGTATTCTGATATATATATATATATATCAACGATTTTTGAGGGGTACAATATTTATATATCGCAATCATGAAGGGAAGACTTAAATTCATGATTAAAAATGTTTAAAATAAAGTCAACGTTTAAAATAAAGTCAACGTTTAAAATAAAGTTAATGGGCTGAAGAAAAAAAATGGGGAAGTCAGCTGACCGGTTTCTCCCTCGCTTTATTAAAGCTGTATTAAGGGATTTGTTTTTGAGGGAAAAAAAACACGAATTGGAATCGAGATTATGTACAAATAAAATCACGTTGCGTTAGGTTATGTATGGCGGAAACATTGGGGAAATCGATTAAAATACAACAACGTTATATTATTCGAAGATCCTAGAGACTAACCACGCTCAAATTCAAGAGGCATTCCTTCTGTTTACAGAGAGGATGCCTTCTCAACCGAACGTGAACAGTCCCCAAGATCTTTAAATGAAATAATGAGTGAGCACGACTCAGGATTGAAAAAGAATTCACGCTAAAGTTCGTTGCACAAGTCGAGTTTTTTATAAGGTGGTCAATTGTGGTTAATTGAAGACCCGTATGTATTGGCAATTACGTCTCTTGTTTGGCATGTCCCATTTCTGATTTTGGTAGGTACGTGTTGTTGCACTCTTCCATCCAATCTTAATGTTGTTCGACCCATGTAGTTGGCACTGCAATTACATTCAAAATTGTAAATCACATTATTATTATTATGATAGGGGAGTAGAATATCTTTTCGAGAAAATGGCATTAACGTTCTCGTAGAGAACACTACACCTACATTTGAAGTAAAATAAAAAAATTTTGCACTGTTGAGCTTATTTGCTTTGCAAATTTCTCGCTTACTGTCCCCCAGTTAAGGTAAACGCAGTAGATTAGACATTTATTAACCGTTTGAATTTTACTTACAGAGTACTCTGTTATTTTCTTTTGTATAACTGACCTAATCACATCCAAAGGGTACCCATTTTGGGGAGATAGTATCAGTAATTATTTTTAATTCCTCATTGAATTTTGATTTTATATACTAATGATGAAACGATACCAATATTTTTCCGATCCCGATACAATTGTCGATTTTGTTCTAAATTCCCGATGCTGATACAATGAACGATTCTGTTTGCGATTTTAAAATCGTCTGAATTCCATTCTTTCTTTTTTAAGGGAGGAGAAGGTTATTTGATTTAGGGTCTACTTCTAAATATAAATACAATTTTCTTTTTAATTTGACAACAATCTTTATGTGTTTTTCCTTATGTATTTTACATAAGATTTTCATCTATATTTTTCGCTCGTGCTCTGTTTTCTTTCTTATTCAATAGCGCCATTTTTTATCCAGTTTTACCGTGCCATTTCTGCTGGTATAATTTTTTTTTTTTACCTAATTTCATCATTATTATCTATAAATTAACATTTTGCTGGAAGGTTAAAATAGAAGAATTATGTATAATTTAATGATTACTACCAGCAACTAAAAAAAGAGACTCGGTTTTTGAATCGGAAGTTAGGCCCAAATTTTTCCGATCTCCATACCGATTTTCATACTCTAAATACTGATTTCCGATTCCGATCAATCGTCCTGTAGATATTTAATAATTATTATAGTAAATAATAATGGCATCCCCTTTAAGAAAGTTGTAATAAAGTCGGTCAACTTAGCTCATATGCATAGATCGTCATATAATGATTAGATCACTCTTACTGATGTTAAATGCATTTATCATGAATAAATGTTTAAATTTAACTGCATCTCTCGCGGTTGACGGTAGCCTAGTGGTTCGTGTCCTTACTAATGAAACCAGACATGACTTCTGTTTCCGGGGTTCGAGTCTTCCAACTGGCTTTAATTATGGCACCCTGCACTGGTGATTTCCGAAAGGATGAAACACTAGTGCCTGTAGGTCTTTAATAATTATTATAGTAAATAATATATATATATATATATATATATATATATATATATATATATATATATATATATATATATATATATATATATATATAACAGTCCTCTATATCTTTTCAATCCTTTTATATCTCTCCTATTCTCCAAGTGATATTTTTATAATCTCTTTGTTCTTGCCTGACTGATCTTCCGGTCTTTCATTCGGCCTTCGGGGAACTTTTTTTTCTGACCATCACTCCCTTCCTATGCCCGTCGCTCGGTCACCGTTGCCAAGCCACCATCTGAAATAAACCACATCACCACCTCCATCGCTCGGCATAGATATGTGCACCTATCAAATCCAAGACATCAGACGCCACAGCGTTCCTCGATTATCCAACATGTCGATTTCTTCTTTTTTGGATTGTTTTAATTTTATCGTGGTTGCATCGCTGGGATGTGAAGAGCGAACGGACGCCAGAAGTGGATTCGCACCAACCACCGACGTAAACGAGGTCGTCAGCTGGAAATGGTGCACGCGGCAAGGAGCGAGAAAGAAGGACCGTCCGGAAAGTAGAGGTGTTAGAAGTGGTTATGGTTAGAAGCGATGGGAACGAAAATGGAGGCAGAAAAGGGAAAATAAAAGATAGAGTAAAAAATGGAAATATATGTAAATATGTAAGAAGCGAGAAAATAAAAAAAATAAAGAACCAAACAAACAAAAAATAAAACAAATACAAAACAAAAAAGGAAATTAAAAAAATAAGACTGGATAGAAAACAAATAAGAAAGAAATAAAACAAAAAAGCAAGATAAACGAAGAGATTGTTGTTGTCGCTGTTGTTGTTGTTGTTGTTGTTGTTGTTGTTGCTGCTGCTGTTGTTGTTGTTGTGGTTGTTGTTGTTGTTGTTGTTTTACGGCATATCAACCCAATTCAGGATATTTAATGCTGAATTCAATAATTTTGAAAGAAGTTTAATTCTTCAAGTTCTTTCAATTTTCAAACATTTATCCATGGTGTTTGTATGTTTGTATGTTTGTTTGTCTGTTTGTTTGATTTAGTTATTTTTTACAGCATTCCAACCCCTTATGTGTTATTTAATACGAAAAGCAGTAATTTGAGCAAAAGTTTTTTTTATGTTTCGAGTTCTTTCTATGTCTAAATATGTATCTATGGTGTTTTGATTGGTTTTGTTATGCTAACCCTTTTCGTGCTATTTAATGCCGACACCAGTAATTAAAAACAGTTTACTGCTTCAAGTTCTTTATATCTTCAAATATGTATTCATGGTGTTTTGTATGATTTGGTTGTTTTGTAGAAGAGAATTTTTGGTTTTCTTTTTGGCTTTGCATAACATGACTGAGTTTGGCAAAGGAAAAAGAAAAAAAAACAATATCATCAATGTTTGATGTATTTTAGGCTAGGAAGCCATTATCTTCCGACAGCCTAATCTTGATAGCGCCAAGGAAAACCGAAGTGAGCTGACACAAAGAATAAAGGAAGTAAGATTACAAAAATCAAAAGAAGTTAATAGAAAAAGCGAGAAAGAAAAACTGTTCGTATTATGGCTTCCTTCTCATCTTGGATTGTATTTTTACAACACTTGGGCTGTTCACAGTAAATGGTTACAAATCAGTTCTAAATAACAGTCATATGGTGATTGCAGGTTCAATCTTTACTAAGAATACAAGTAAGACTTATTTAACAGTATTATTCGACCATGGCTAAAAATACAAAAACATAAACACTGTTGGATTAAATTCAGTTCGAAATTCGAGACAAGATAAACCTAACAGATTTATAATTTATATCATTTGAATTATTCAGCCTGCTGTTCTCATCTTGGATGTTATTATCACAATGTTTCAGTCAATGTAACTTCCGACCTTCTTAATGGCCATTTTGTGTAACTCGAGCATCTTTATATCGAAATCGGGAATCTGTACGATATTTCAAACGATTTGATTAATCTACGAAGGTAACTTGCTCTCGTTTCGTCAGTCTTAAGTAATAAATACTTGCATTATTATGGTCCTACTGAGAGTATAGCCTTCAACCTCCAGGAGAATGTCATTTAGAACTAATTCTGCTTAACACTTTTATTCCTTAATTCACGATGCATTTCGCAAGTCTGAGAATAGGCGTCAAACTGTACCTTTTCCATTGTGTTTCTTCTGAGTTCTACTGCAAATGCGTCAGTAGAATTATCTTGCAGCTCTTGCATTTAACGTTCTGCTAATTCGTTTGATTTTTATTATGAAAAGAATTAATGGGCTGTTCTTATACTGTTAAATAGAATAATAAAAATGATTAAATGAAGAATTATATACGTTTAAATATTTAATATAGAAATTGAAACCAGATATGAATGAAATTTTTAAATCATGAGTCATTAGTAGTATTTTATTTAATATGCAAAGACTTCGCAGCTTGACCTCATTGTGTGTTTTTTTTTTTTTTTTTTTGTCTCCTCATTTTGTTTGTATAAATCCCAGTGGCGATGAGCTAACTTTCACTTGAGACAGAAAATGTCCGAAATTACATAAGTTCAGTTTAGACGTAGTGTTGTTCTTGGTGGCATGTGTTCTAATAAGGAAACATTAACATCTTATGACGCATCATATATTTATGATTATTTTCTGGAAACGTAAAATCATGTTCTAAACCAAACATGTATGCAATTTTCAAATAAAAATCATATATTATTATTATACAGGGTGACAAAAAAAAAAAAAACAGGACATTCAATTGTTTTTCTGAGCCTTTTACAGTCAACGGAGAAAAAAAGGCCAAAGACCCTAGTGTTTTGATGTGATGTTTTGAATATAATAAACTAGTTATGACCAAGGTTTCATTTCATTCTGACAAAACACTAAGAAATGGGGGCCTAATTAGAGTTGGGGCCCGTTTTTATTGGGTCACCCTGTATTTTAATATGCTCTTACGAGCTAGAAGACTTTTGGGGGTATTTTGGAGGGGGGGGTCTTTTTTTTTTTTTTCCTTTTTTATAACTTTTTTTTTAGTATAAATCCCATAGGAGCTAACCTTTTGTAAAGAGGGAAAATATCTGGTAAGATATAAGTCAATTCTGGGCGATGTGTTGTGCTTGGTGGCATGTGTTTTAATAAAGAAATGTTCACATCTTATGAAGCAACATATATTTATGAATATTTATGAATATTACCTGGGAGCCTAACATCATGTTCTATGAAATAATTAATGTCAGAAATCTAATTTCCTTCAGTTAAATTCTGATGTCATTTATCCAAATAGATATCGTTAAGATATACCTTTGTCTTGTTTTATTTGCCATTTAAATCAACTGCATACAAATATATTATTAAAAAAAAATTTTTCTAAGATTGAAATAAAAAAAAATTTTTAAGTTTATAAGATTTATTTAGAGAGCATTTTCGTATAGGGATATTAAATAAAATTAAAGAAAATTAATAAAATTAAAAACTTTTAAAGTCATACAGAGGCTAATTATTGAAACGGAGATTATTCTGGAGATATTATTAGAGGGATTTGAAAAAAAACCGCTAGATTTCTATTGTTGCAAATGATTTTATGAAAAGGAATATATTAATTGTAAAATCCATTTAAAGGAAAAGTTCATATATGTGTGTTATTTAAACACACTCAGTAAACATTTAGATAGAAATTATAACATATAAGAATGTAGCAATTAATAAGGAAACTATTATTAAAATAAAGTGACATAATGGGAAATAGTATTGTTATGCACAAATGAATAAATAAGTTTGAATAAAATAAAAGTACGAATTGATGATAATAAAGAGAATGCAAAAATAAAATGAGAATAGTATAAAAATGTATAAAAAATAATCATAAATAATTAAAAGCTTAACAATCTAAGAACATAACAGTAAAATAATAAATGATGGATGTATTAAACGACTTTAGGGAATATTTTTTATTCTCAAAAGTTATCACTTGGTTTTTCAAGTTAAGTAAATCAAAAGAGATTTATAGGTATACTAGCTGCATAAAACTTGTACCAAAAAAGAAATTAATTTAGGATAAAAGAAAAATACATTGAAGGGATGGGCATTTATATAGATTAGAAAACATAGATGAAACATTCGATTTTAAAAAATTGGAAGCAGTATATAGCTTTAAAGATTAAGTTATTAAGTGATGCGGGAAAAACCAACAATACACACACACACACACACACACACACACACACATATATATATATATATATATATATATATATATATAAACATAAGTATATACACAGGGACACAAACATATATACACATATGCAATACAAATACAAAATATACATGTAAATACACAAATAAAATTATATATATATATATATATATATATATATATATATTAGTGTAGGGGTGATTTTCGGAATCGAAATCGGGAAGTGGAAAAATCGGAACTTTTGGAGGTATCGGAATTTGTATCGGAATCGGAAAAATCCGTGACTATTTTCCAATACCACAGACGATTCCTTTAATTATGCTTTTGTATTTGATTTGGTTTTAAATAAACTCATCCACTAATGTTAGTAATAATGAAATAATAAATGTGTATTGATTTTTAACTTTCAGTAAAACTAAAATGTATAGATCATCCCCCACAAGTGTGTTTTTAAAAACATCTGCACATTTAACATGCGTTTTTACGGTAATCCGGAAAAATAACAACTTAGTTAAATATTTACAGATTTATAAAGAATCGGAATCGAAATAGGTAATTGAATCGGGACGGGAATTTTGTACGGCATCCGTAGTTGCATCATAATCGGGAAAATATTGGAATCGTCTTAACACTAATATATATATATATATATATATATATATATATATATATATATATATATATATATATATACACGCAATTTACAATTTCTTGATTTTGCGTATTTTTTTATTATTCATGAAACTAATGTTTACATTTAGTTTATACAACAGAGTTGTCACGAACTCTCGTGCGTGTCAAATTTCCCACCATTACATTTAAGTCTACCGATGTCGCTACATGTTTATCATTACGTATCTCTATGGAAAATAAACACCTGTAAATAAAAAACAGGAAAACACATACATGCATCGAAATCAGTGCAAAACATTACAATTTGTTATTTTTACTATATAAAAACCAACAAAAATATTGATTCATATTTGATGCCATTTTGTCTATTTTTCTCCGTTAAAATTTTTCACTGTCTGTTCAAGGTTTACGTATTTCTTATTTTTATTTTTATTGTTATATCCTTTAAAATTGGGGACTTTTTTAATGTGTAACCAATTTTTGTTGGAAATACGAGTAAGTCTTTCATCGACTTATATGATGATATTTTATTTAGCTCCTCTTAAGGATGGTTATATCGAAAATGAAATGTTGGTTTAGTGAACGTGTTTCGGTCAAACGAACTAGATTTGAACTTAGCGCATCTAGTGTATCAAGTCCGTATCATTAATCACTTTGCCACTTTCACCTCCAAATCGACCCATCTTTTAAATACGAAAAACCTTCCAAATGTAATGCCTCCTATTATTTATTCCGCCCGAATAGATCAGAGGGGATTGCAAATTGCATTGCTATTATGACTGAAATTATGCATTCATGATCTGAATTTTTTATCTCTCCGTTGCAGATATTGACGGTGTGAGACTCGAAGAAAACAACTCCTGTCATGGACGAGCATCAGAAGCAGAGATGAGCCATTGAAGTCCTGATAAAAGTGCATTGAGAATAGTAGGTACTGTGTGAAAAAATAAATTCTGGGGCACAAAATGTCGCTCGTTGTAATAGTATCACTCCCGTTTTCGTAGCTCTTCAACTTTTTGAGTTAAAAATAAAGGAGGGTTTTCTTTTGAAACGACACTCGCCTGACAAAGCGCTATCCGGATGCCCATGCACAGCCATCATCGTTCATCGCTAGCTAAAGTGCTTCGAGAATGGTGGTGACCTATGTAGAAAACAATTTAGGAACAGAAAAGGGCAATCGTTTTAATCGTACCTCTCCAATCTTTGTAGGTCTTCAACTTTTTAACTTAAAAAGAAAATAGGACGCTCTATTTTTGGAACCACCCTCCTCTGTTATAGTTTTCTATCGTGTTGGTATGTGTACGAGTTTGAGCGTATCTCTTGACAATTCTGAGCGTTTTTTTTTTTTTTTTTTTTTTTTTTTCAGTACAGTAGAACCCCGGGATACGGTTGCCCTAGGATACGTTTTTTTCACGTTACAATGTAGAATACGATGTTTTTCCTGTCGCTGGTTACGGTATTTGTCCTGCCTTAAGGTGTTATTGAAAATGTTATTTGATTATATGCATGTGTATTATATACTGTACTGTATTTTGTTTCTAATATTTAATGACGTATGCCGGGGTTCGTTGTACTATTCATCGTTGCGTTGTCAGTTCGTTCCGTATTTTTGAATTTTGTATTTTTATGTCGGATCTTCTGAATCGGATTTAGTTCTGATGAACTCCTTCGTTCTCACACACATTCCTGGTGCAAATACGTTTTTTTTTTTTTAGTACCAAACAAATGGTTTGTAACACTTCGATCGATCAGAAGATATCTGGACGACTGTCGATTTTGCTGGCACAATATTAATGCAATCACTTGCGACTATCTCTCTTTCTGTGATAAAGACAAAAGAGACGTTCTCTTTCTCTCTTTGTCTCCCGTTTTTCTCGGTAACTGAAAAGTAACTATTCTCTTCTTTTTTTTTTTCTCGTCATAGAAATGTAAAATGCATGTTATAATTGCTCTGCGATTTTTATATACTTTGTTTATTTACTTTTTTCTTTTTTTTCAAATACAAAGGAAGCTGAATTAAACCTTTGTATATAATAAGTGTCTTCTAGGTTATATCTCGTAAGGGTGAATGTAAAAGCCTGTAAAAAAGACGTAGGTGCGATTGAAAATCTAGCACCGAGGATGAAGATCGTACTGGCTTCTTCTTCATCACATAACTTCCTCAACATTTTATCTTAAATTCTAATCTTCACTTTTTAGTAGAAATTAGAGATGGGACGATTCCAATATTTTTTCCAATTCCGATACAATTACAACTTCCGTATTAAATTCCCGATTCCGATGAAATTATCGATTCTGATTCCGAATCTTTTAAATCTCTAAATTATTAACTTTAAAGTTGTTATTTTTCAAGATTACCGTAAAAACACATGTTAAATGTGCAGGTATTTTCTCAAACGCAAAAATATACTTGTGAAAGATGATCTATCGATTTTAGTTTTACTAATAGTTTAAAATTAGTATATACTCATTATTTTAGTATTACTATCAAGAGGAGAATATTTTTTTTATAGAAAATTCAACAAAAAAAGCCAATTAAAATAATCATTTTTGGCATCGGAAAATAGGCACAAATTTTTCCGATTACGATACCACGAAAAGTTCCGATTTTTTCGATTCCCGATTCCGATTCCAATTAATTGTCCCAACTCTAAGTAAATAATATATTTCTACTAATCTCGTTATAAACTTGAATTTTCCATTCCTACATCAACCTCACGCACCTACATCCAAATATTGCTATTGTTTTTATCTCTTACACCACCCGCCATATTCTTCAGATGTTCACCAACAAATTACCACCTTATGCAGAATTATGACTCTTATATTTGCATTCAAACATTGTCTGTAGAGAAGATAGCAATTAAGTTTATAAATTGATGAGCTATAAGTCTTTATATGTTGATAACAACTGGATTTAAAAAAATTTTTATCATTACGAAAATGGTATTAACGGATCGTATAAATTATATTATTTGAATTACAATTCCTATCTCAGTTGATATTTTCACGATGTTTTGGACGATGTAACCTCTTATTGTCTTCAACTTCATTTTCGAAATCGATCATCTTCGTGTCAAAGACGAGAACTTACAAAAAAAGCAACTGCTTTTCCATTATTTTTTTTTTACTTTTATTATAAAATCAATATTTCATTAATAATCTTATATTTCATATTATTTTATTATAAAATCAATATTTCATTAATAATCTTATATTTCATATTATTTTATTATAAAATCAATATTTCATTAATAATCTTATATTTCATATTATTTTATTATAAAATCAATATTTCATTAATAATCTTATATTTCATATTATTTTATTATAAAATCAATATTTCATTAATAATCTTATATTTCATATTATTTTTATTATAAATCAATATTTCATTAATAATCTTCTTTTTTTTACAGTGATCACCACTTATCAAGGCCCGGAAGCCACTCAGGGATAAGGGTTATTGCAAGTACATTACGTTAGTGTGGAGATTTGATGAAGTGTTTACTTAAGGGGGCGGTTTATTAGGAATTTGTTAACATTGGACTTGAAGACATCCAAGTTGTAGTCCGGTGGGAAGCAGGCAGACGGAACATATTAGTTTTATTATTAATCAATATTTCAGTAACAATCTTATATTTCATATTATTTTTATTATAAAATCAATATTTCAGTAATCTTATATTTCATATTATGTTTATTATAAAATCAATATTTCATCAATAATCTTATATTTCTTATTATTTTTATTATAAAGTCAATATTTCATTAATAATCTTATATTTCATATTTTGAATTCTTCGGGCAACTCTATTCATTTTCACAGCGTTTCCGTCGATGTGATCCCCTATCTTCTTCACGAGTATCTTGTTGAACTCGGGTTTTTCTTGGGGGGGGGGTTCTGTCAAAATCTGGATCTTTCTGTCGAACAGCGGAATCTGTCAGCAAGAAGTCGTAGCGTAACGGATAAAGTACTTAGTAAATTCAATTGTAATTACACCGTTCTGGGAGATTAAGGGTCAATCCACAATGCAGACGACACGAATATAATTGCGAATTGTTTAAACTTCTACATGACTGAAGGAACGAGAACATGTAACAATCGTGGAATAAATAAATTAAATAATTAAATAAATAAATCTTCTCTGTCTTTCTATCCTCTATGACCTATTATCAGTCGGTCTGAAGTATTAGTTCTAATTAATCCTGTGAGGTCCACCTTCCCAAGCGTTGCTTTGCCTCTTTAGGAAGAAGTTAGTTCATCGCTGTCAGAGGATTCTCAGTAAATTGTTAAGAGGCCATAGTAGTACCTTTTCTTTAGATTCACTCGTTAATACATCTCACTTTTGGCCTTGTGTCACATCTCCCTTCGGCGAGAAGGAAGTAAGTACCAGTCAAGTAGTAGAGCTGCTTGGTTCATACAAATCGAAGATCCGTTTTAAACAATTAGTTTGATCAAGACTAAGCTAGCTCGGTGACTTTTGGTTGGTTGGGTTGTGATATTAGTTCTAAGACATCTACACTGGCAACATTGTATTACTGTAATATAATCTTATTCTATTTTACAATATGTGCGTTTGTTTTATTTTATTTGTTATTCTCTGTCATTGATTTAACAATTATTAAATGCCGAAACATCATTCTTATTTGTCTGTCTGTCCGAAACGACACTCACCCTTGGGGGGATTGAACCGGATTTCTCTAAAGAAGGAAACTTCATTAGAATATAAAATTCACAAACGACCTTAAGTAGCTTGTATAACCTCGTTAAGGAGGATAACGACGTTAATTTTTTATTATTATTATTTTTTATTTTATTTTTATCTTTCTTTTGGAAGTTCTTGCAATGAACTGTCGACATTCTCCTACATACAGCGCTTGGTATTTCTAAATGGTCACTCATCTGGTATTGACTAGATTCAACGTTGCTTAACGTCGGTGATCTAACAAGAACCGGTGTGTCAAGGCGATTATGCCGTATTTTATTTTGTATTGTAAACTACTTATTGAATACGATTAAGTGAATACAAGTTGCTATTTTCTAACTTTTCCAACAGTACTAGTGTATATAAATGGTCATATTCGATCTGATCTGATTTCGACTCAACAAATCTATACCATAAGCTGCGGTGGTATCCATTAGACAACGACGCACTCGTGAGTGTTCTTATGTTGAACTGATCTAAAAATAGAAAAGATTGAGAGTAATACTTGTATTTTTTTTATTTCCACAGAAAATGTTATGCTTTTGTTCTGATGTAAGTGGGTGACCGTAGCGAGTGCGTGAGGCTCTACTGCTGGTTCCTGGTGGTTGTTGTGGCGGGGTGGATCCGCGGTGAAATGGGAAAGCGAATTGAGTCCGGAGTCAGGATGGTAAGGGTAAACTCGTTTCTACATCTTGCCGTTTGTTTTAGCCGTTTTTCCTTTTCCAGTTTTTATTGTTAATGTTTTCGGATGCGTCCTACAATCGCTAGCAGAGGCCCTGGTCGTCAGGTGTCTGGCCAAGTTAGCCACGTTTAAGTTTGAAATAGCATTTCAATTGCTCTCTTATGCTTTGAAACTAGCATGGTGATCACTAAGCGCACAGATTGAATGGAAATATCTTAAGATTACGGCTCTCACATTTCTAGCTGTCTTCATCGCTGAACGCTCTTTGAATGGACGCATATTATAAGAGTTTTTTCGTCAGTATATCTTTCAGGCTTAATTTTGAGGTACTCATGCAGAGAGTGATCCGTGCTGAAATAATAACGTTATTATTTAAAAAGCCATTCTTAACATGGGGAGGGGAGGGTGTTTTGTACCTATTTTGTACTTTAACCTTACAATTGAATAAAAAACATATCATAAAACTTTAATTAAACGTGGAAATACGATTTTAAAATATAGCGCGGATCACTCTCTGCATTAGCACCAATTTTGAAATAGAATTTTCGCAAGTCTGTCACTTTAGATGAAATAGAATTTTCGCCAGTTTCTTACATCTAATATTGAAATAGAATTTTAGCATGTTTGTGGCGTC
Organism: Euprymna scolopes; assembly: GCF_053919585.1. Taxonomy (NCBI): domain Eukaryota; kingdom Metazoa; phylum Mollusca; class Cephalopoda; order Sepiida; family Sepiolidae; genus Euprymna; species Euprymna scolopes. The sequence goes on along the minus strand of NC_136489.1, from coordinate 80,182,236 downwards.
CAATTATGAAATAGAAATTCTTCAATCTCTCACACTTAATTTTGAAATGCAATTGTCGCCATTCTGTCACGTTTATTTTGAAAAAAAACATTTGCATAAGTTTGACACCTTTACTTTCGGGATGGCATTCTTCATTAGTCTGTTACTGTTTCGTTTGAAATTTTATTTTTTTCGTTCGGTGCTTCTTTTGTTTTAAACTACATATTTATCGATAGACGTGCAGGAAGAATGGACGCATCTTCAAAATATCGGTTCTTGTATTTCTCGTCGTTTGTTTTAGCCTCAATCTTTGTGTGTATGTATATATATATATATATATATATATATATATATATATATATATATATATATATATATATATTCACACACACACACACTTTTTCTTCTTTAATTTTTTATTTTTGCCGCAGTCGCCATCACCGCCGCCATTTTCTCTTCTTGCCGCCATTTTTTTTTTCTTCTTCCCGCCATTGCTCGCCGGTTTCGGCGTCTGGAATTGAACGCTCCAGGAAACTATCTGTCGATATGCATGACGGCAAACGTCATTTTCGCCTTTGAAAGAACCGCAAGAAAAAAGGTTCGATCCATTTCTTATTCTTTGTTTCTTTTTCTTCTTCATTCACTTTTATTCATTATTTATTTCTGATGTCTTCTTTTTCTTTTCTTTTTTTTTTCCCCCTTACTTCTTTTTACTCTTTCGCGGTCGCTTCCCATTTACCTCGGCATCGGTGATTGGCAGTTAATATTTGTTGCCTTTGATCATCAAAATGAACATATAGTTTTCCTTTTGTTAGTTACACGAACCGGACAGAGTATTATTAATAGCAGTAGTAGTAGTAGTAGTAGTAGTATTTGTGCAAATTATAGCAGTGGACATTTAATATCAGTGGTAGTAGTAGCTAGAACCATCACATTATCATTAGTAGTAGTAATATCGATAATAGCATAAAGAATTACCAAACCATTAATTATATTAGTAATAGCAGTGGTTGTATCTGTTGTAGATAGTAGTAGCAATAGTTTTAACGATAGTAATAGCAATTATTAATATTAGGTTGGTGCAAAAATAATGTCGTTCTTTGACGTTCAACTTCATATCAAAAAACGATATTATTGTATTAGTGGTTTTACGATTCAGAACTATCATAAGCATAGCAGCAGTAGTAGTAGTAGAAGTAGTAGTATTTTAAAACATTCCAGCATTATTATTAGCTGTAGAATTAGTCTGAGTAATATTAGAAAAAGCAGTAGTGAAACAATCAGATAACTAGTAGTAGTGATTTTAGTACAATCCTATTATACTATTGTTATTTTTAAGATGAGTGGTCATCGCTTATCGAAGCCCAAAAGCCACTTCATGATACGGGTTAATGACAGTCAGATGGCCACTGAGACAACACCGTGATGATCGGTAATTGTGAAACTAGTAGGGTTATTATTTAAGATTGTGAAACTAGTAGGGTTATTATTTAAGATTGTGAAACTAGCAGGGTTATTATTTAAGATTGTGAAACTAGCAGGGTTATTATTTAAGAGGACGGCTCAACAAGAACCTGTTTGCATTGACTTGAAAACGACCATGTTGTAATCAACTGAGAAATAGCCTCATTTTATTGTGTTCCATAGACGGCTTGTTCTAGGTAAGAAGCTTTGCTCATGAAAATGCCGTTTAGTGTTAGTGTTAGGCACAGATAGAGAGAAAGGGAAATTGTTGACAATTGTTGTAGCTAGACGAGTGTCTGTTGCGAATGTTTTACAGGGAGGCATAGAGAGAAGCTCGATCGAGCACCTGCCATGAAAATAACGATCTAGAAGAGACAAACTTGTAATATCTCTTGTGTGAGAAAAAGGAAGTAGAAAAGGAAAATGTTTTCCCCACTAGATTTTGAAGTCGGTTTTAAGGCAAAATTATCACAGAATTAGTAGTAGTTGTAGTTGTAGTAGTAGTAGTAGTAGTAGTAGTAGTTTGCACAAGTGTCACAGCCTTAACATCTTTCACTCTATAATAAGGACCAGTGTGTATTTATTTGTATGTTATATATAAATGCATATCCGCCCCGTCACACAAATGTTAACGGGTAAAGAAGACTGTTGGAGAAAACTTTTTAATATCTTGGTGGAAAAACAGAAAACAAATCAGACACACTCTGTAAAATAAATTCGCAACAAAATTTCCGTAATTAAACGTTTTCTTGCCTTTCCTCTTTCTTCTCTTACACACACACACACACATACATACATATTTATATGCATGTATGTATGTATGTATGTATGTATATATATTATATATATATGTATGTATATATATATATATATATATATATATATATATATATATATATACATATATATATATATATAGCGGAAAAAACTAGATCCAGTAGAAAAATATTTTTGTTCATGGGTTTTGAGGGAAGTGCTGCTTAATCAACACTGCTGGGGAGCCATGATTAATTATTCTGTTATGTTTTGAAATCCCCGAAACTATGTTCCATGATTGGTTAACAACTGATGATCCCTGTCAGAACATTAGTACTATTGTTTGTTAATGTAAGTAAAAACTATTCAGCGATACGGGAGATTGACTCACTGACAAAAATGTTCCGATGAAGGATATCTTTTTTTTAATAGTTTTTAAGGTTTTAAAGAAACTTCCAAGACTATATATATAACAGCTAATACGTTTTTCTTTCTTTCATTTTAATTTCCGCTTTGAAATATTTTCTTTCTTATTTCTTTTCTAACTGCATTTAGTTTTAATCGAATAAATTCCTTAATACTCTGTATATTATGATTTCAGTCACTTTATTCGGCGAATGATACATTACGAACGCTGCTTTCTCGACTTTGCAATTGACTGGATTTAGCTTTTAATAAAATAAAATAAATATTAGATAATTACAAATAACACGTTTTCTATTCTTTTTTTTCTTTTTATCAATTATATGTATATTGCGATTGTATTGTCTCCATTCAGTCTTAAAAGAGAATAAATACCACTGTAAGGGTAGCTGCGCGTGTCACTGTAAGGCAAGGCTTGCACAATCCCCAACCACGCCTCTCCTGAATCGGCACTGCCTGGGTGCAGTGACAAAGAGACGCCCAAGACTGACTAAGATAAGCGCAGAGCACATACAGCACCGAAAATGCTCAAAGTACTGACCAACGTTACTTATCTTCGGTGATCTGACGGGAACCAGTGTGTCAAAGTGTTTATGCCGTATTATATATATATATATATATATATATATATATATAATATAAAGCTGGATTTCTGTGTGTGTGTGTGTGTGTGTGTGTGTGTGTGTGTGTGTGTGTGGTCACGAATAGGCTCCTATATGGTTGACTATTTTAAAAAGCTGATTACATATAATCATAGAAGATGTATCGAGACACGGAAATGGGTATGTTTGATCTGGCAGAATGGTGGTTCATTAAAATTGTGGGGTCTGCGTTCGCGCCTTGTCCACAAAGTATGGAAATAAAAAAATTTAAAATTAAAAAAAAAACGTTTACAAGTGTTTTTGATATAGATGTACAAAGAATACTTTGATAAGCATGTTTTAACTTAAATAGAGATGGTATAATAAAATTGTGGAGTCTACGTTCGCGCCTGACCTCCATAGAATAGAAATAGGCACAAACTTTAATAAAGACTTTTCATATCTATCTGCGTAAGTATACTTTGATAATTATGTTTCAGCATGAAGAAATATGGTATAATAAAATTATGGGATGTTCGTTCGCGCCTGACCTCCATAGAATGGAAATATTTCACAAAGTTTAACAAGGTGTTTTTAATATAGATCCACAGAATATTGTGATAAGTGTTTCAGTGTAAACAGGTATGGTATAATAAATTATGGGGTTTATCTATTTTATTTTAACTTTCATCATATTTTTCTTTGGTTTTCATAGCCCCAAATTCGAAGCTATCTCTTTACAACCCTTCCTTTTCATAACCTATCATACTTTCATAAATCAAGGTCCATTTTCCGTAGGCTGTTTTTGGACATAGTCAACGACGGGGACTTTTGCTAGTATATATATATATATATATATATATATATATATATATATATATATATATATATATATATGGCAGTAGAGTTTAGGTGCCTATGAATACATACAATGAAACAACACGTGTCTACCACAAAGTGCTCAATGAGTAAACAGAGCAGGTATATTAAATGTGTTTATACAAAGATTGATGGCTACATATGTGGATACGTGTTTCTGTAATCACTAGTTACTAGAGAGATTACGTCTTCAGGCCAGCAATTAATTAGTTCTTAGCCTAAAGACGTAACTTCCCCAGTAACGTGTGATTACAGAAACATGTATGCACATATGTTGCCATCAATGTTTGTATAAATAAATTTAATATATATAGACATATATATATATGTGTATTCCATTGTAATATATAATGTAATATATATATATATATATATATATATATATATATATATTAGCATGTGTTACTTTTTCTCTGTGTGTAATGGAGAGTTTCTACCAAACTAGCAAATATACATTTATGCATTAAATGAAACATTACATATCCATGTGTCTTTTGATCATATCGTAGTGAGCATCGCTGGACAACTAGTTTCGATTCTAACTGATAGCACCTAAGTCATATTCTTACAGCTGTTGAAATCACTACTATCTATTAAGTAAAATATAAACATTAATACAGAATTGGCTCTATATTTATAAATACGAAAATCTGCTTAAGTAGAAATATCATATATTGGGAGCCTTCAGAAAAACTGTAACATTCAAAGCTGGTAACGTTACCAATGTATCAACGTGATACGCATATGAACTGATTAAAAATTTAAAATTAAATGATGAATGAGTAAAAGATGAATGTACAAAATGTATTTTTTAAAAATTCAATTTTGACCCATTTTTACCCCTTAAAAACTATTTTACTCCTTAAAAACTATCTTACCCCTTAAAAACTATTTTACCCCTTAAAAACTATTTTACCCCTTAAAAATTATTTTACCTCTTAAAAACAATTTTACCCCATAAAACCTATTTTACCTCTTAAAAAACTAGTTTACCTCTTAAAAACTATTTTACCCCTTAAAAACTATTTACCTCTTAAAATTATTTTACCCCTTAAAAACTATTTTACCCCTTAAAAACTATTTTACCTCTTAAAAACTATTTTACCCCTTAAAAACTATTTTATCCCTTAAAAACTATTTTTCCTCTTAAAAACTATTTTACCCCTTAAAAACTATTTTAACCGGTTAAAGACCCATTAAAGAACGGTCTGTAAAAAATCCAATCATTTGTAACCCCTAGAGCCGGTCTGCGACTTTTAATTTCGGAGGAGACAGAGTTTGAAAATATGGAGACAGACACATATAACTTTTTTATATATTAAATTTCTCAGGTGATTATCAATTTTAAAATTGATATCATCTGACACATCTAGTATATACTAGTAATAAGAAAAAGATATTATTATTCGTAGTGTTAGTAGTACTGGTATTTAGAGCTATCATAACCATAATCTTGGTATGAATACCTAAAGCTATCACATTATTAGTAGCAGTGGTAATAGTATTATTATTCAGCAGTGATAAGAGTAGTAGTATTCAGAAGCATCTCAGTATTATTAATATTATAAGCAATAGTAGCTGGTCAGTATTTGTAACAGTGGTCAGAAATGTAATATTGCACTATTATTATTACTGGTAGTAGTAGTAGTAGTAGTAGTAGTAGTAGCAATGTTGAAACACGCTTATCATTATTAGTTGTAGTAATAGAAGTCATACACAGCAATCGGCTACAATGTTTATATTATTACAAGTAGTATTAGTAGTATTAATACTTTTAGTACCAGTAGTCATAATAGCAATAAAATGCGGTTTATTTGGCAATGTGTTTTTAGAAGCAGATGCCAATAACATAATTGCTATTTTAAAGCAAATATCTGATAACGTCGGTACATTTTTCAAATTTTACAGCGAGACTTTTACCAAAAAGTGAGTCAAAATCCCTTCCAAATTTTCTGGTTCGAGCAACGTTCGGCTACGTGTTAAGTTTCAGGCGGAAATCATTTTGTTACTTAGCTGTGAATTTTAACTAGCTTTCTGCTTACGGACCCACCACAAAAGAAATTCTGGTAATTTCAATCTAGAGGATTTCAGTACCGCAATGGAGAATCTAGAGCCAGTCCTGGAATTGGTAGAAGCAGTTTACGATTTAAAAGCCATCGTTTTTTTTTTTTTTAAGGAAGTTTTTTTAAATAAGTTTTTATTAGCCGCTAAAAATGTTTTACTGGAATCCTACTCGAACCCTTTGTATGCTTAGTGTTGTCTATTTGCATTTTTTTTCCAGCTTTCAGATTATAAACTGCTTCGGCCAGGACTGGCTCAGCATTCTCCTTAGAAATACTGAAAACATTTATGTAACCACCAAATGCACGTAACACGTGTCTTAAAATCAAGTAAATTTTGTTAGAACATTGTTTCAAACAAGACTTGGGATACTATTTCATAGAAACGTTGTCTCTAAGATAAGACATGTCAATAGATTTAGCAAAAAAGGAAACTTTTCTAATCCGTTTTGCATAGGGTAGATAGTAAATGTGACGTAAACATTAAATATGTTAATAATTTCATCTTTCGAATGCAAAATAGATTTGCAATGACTTGTATTAAATTCAAAATTAAACTAAATAATATTTTATATATGTTCATTAAACTTAATTTTTATTCTTAGGAATATTGGTGTTTGATTTTCTTTATTAAACTTTGAGCCTGTTAGAACCAACTGTCCTATTAAGAAGACATCAAATACTATATTTTATATTTTATTTTTGAAATCTATTAGATATTATCTAAAATTGCTGTTTACTATGAATAAAGGATCAAATTTATCATTTCTCTGCGAGAATTGTTGAAACATTAAAAATTCATGTGAAATTTGCTAAAGAAGCGAAGAAACGTTTTTGTAGACAATGATATGGTAAAGCTGTAAAATTTACCCACTAATATGGCATCGAGAAGCCCCACCAAAGCTACTGCATAGTCCAGAATCCATTCACCAAAGGGCAATACAGTTCTTTGCACCTGCTGTTAAGCGGGTCTTCTTAGTGATTAATCGAAAGTTATGATCCATGACTATCAGATGCATACGTCAGCCCAGTAAAACTTTTACATCAGCACCCTTATTAGTGACATAGCTACAAACATAGACATAGACACAGAATACTTCCATCTCAGGCAACTGCTCACGCAAAAATGCTGCCGAGCTAGAATACAGTTTTTTCTTCTCCTTTTGTCAGAAAAATTACTCATTTTAAACGAGGACTGAGGGACAAATTAGGAGAAGCGAGAGTTATAGGAGCTGCCGACAATGTTTTGTGTACTCCCCGTCAATAATAATAATAATAACAATAATAATAATAAGTATTCTACTTAATATAAGTTCATTTGACCTCTTTAGGTGAAACTATACTTTCACTAACTTAAATAAAGAAAGAATTCAGTTAGCAAAATTTACGTATGTAATTCTTGAGCAACTCAGCTGTTTCCCTCGAGTCATTTCCAACTTGATTTGAATGATAAATGTCTATCCCTTTTGCTAACATTTGACGCTAGGCGGTACTTTATAAGTATGACTATTTGAAAAGTATACTAAAAAGAATGGCGTCGCAGTTTTTTTGTTTTGTTTTTTTTTTTTGTTTTTTTTTTGCAAAAGAATATGTGGACAGACATTGATTCAAAATTGGAGAATGCGTTTATTTTAAGGAAAATAACAATCGAATCACAAACCGAAAGTTGACAGCAATAAATTCGAAAAATAAATTTTAACAGTAGTTTTCTTTTATTGTACCTATTTACTATGCCTCCCCACGGGACAGAGTTAGACACCAGGGTCGTTTTTTAACGTGGAGAAAAGGTACAAAAATAAAAATTGTCTCAGTCGTGAAGGATTTCTCCTCCACCGAAAGAGAACAAGAAATGGAAGTGCAGCATCTGAAGAACAGATACTACACTTTGATCTTGACCAAGAGTGAGGGAACAAGTGTGAAAGAAAAACAATTAGGTAAATAAATGAATACATAACTGCTTTTTATAAATAATTTCTTCTTTATTCTTGGAGATGTCAAAATTTCTCCGCTGTGCTTTAAGTATAATGTTAAATCTATAGTTTTTAATTTACATTACGATTTATTCACCAAATATTTTGAATGGATTTTAAAATAAAACAACTCAAATAAAATTATAAGTGCTCAGATACGTTCTAATACAGAGGACTGTTGCCACATCTGGGGTGAAGCTCCTAAGAGCATCCTTTCCTTGCCCTAACAAAGTACAAAATCGTCTTCGAAATTAAGTGGGCGATGACATTTTCGCGTTCATGCTTTCTTTTTCTCACGAAGGAATATTACGAGTCTGTATCTGCTCTATTGTTACTTTATGCCAGGTGCTCGACTGTGTTCCAATCTATGATCCCTCCCTGTAAAACGTTCGCAACAAATACTCGCCTAGCTGCAACAACTGCCAATAATTTTCCTCGTTCTCTACCTACGCTTACAAATAAACGAAACTTTTATAACAATAGTTTCTTTTCTAGAATTATCCATCTGTGAAACGCAATACCGTGTGTCTGCTTCCCTGCTGATTATAACATGATTATCTTAAAACCCAATGTGAATAAACTTCTGTTGAGCCGTCCTCCTTCATAATCTATGCGTACCCTACTTCCACCATAACTAATCATATTGTTTCACCAGCTAACATTTATCCTAGAGTGGCCGCGAACATTGATAAGTGGTGACCTCCCAAGTATCAAATAAGAAATTGTTTAATTTTATTTATTGCGGACTATTATCCTCATCTTTTCTTAGTTATTTCACAACGTTTCGGCCAACTATTCCTCTGGCGTTCGTCAGGTGGTAACCGCGATGGGATAGGAACTCTAAATCTCCTGACTGTAACCACTGCAATTACTGCCTTCCGTAGTTGTTGTCATCTCACCACGAATTGACCCGTGGCGCAGTTGATAGAGACGTTGAATCTCTACGGTTCCAGATGAGAATTGTCTGAAGATAGCGGTTTCAATCCTACCCAACGCCGGCCAGGGGCTTACTTGGTCAAAACGTGGTGAGACAACAACAACTACGGAAGGCAGTAATTGCAGGGGTTGCAATCAGGAGATTTAGAGTTCCTATCCGTTGCGGTTACCACCTGACGAAGGCCAGAAGAATAGTTGGCCGAAACGTCGTGGACCAACTAAGAAAAGATGAGAATAATAGTCCGCAATAAATAAAATTAATAAATAATACTCATCTCAATAATGAATTCCAATTAAATAATAAGAAATTGTTTATCAAATCGATTTTTCTGTGAATACATATATTAAACAATTATTCCATTCACTTTGTGAATCATTATTTTTTTGCATATATATAAGTGTGTGTGTGCGTGCGTGTGTGCGCGTGTGCGTGTGTGTGTGTAATTCGACGGATGTAAAAGTCGATTAAGTGAATTGTGTAAATAATGTCATTAGTTTTTGATAATTAAAAATGTCTAAATGAAATCATCTGTAAAACTAGAGGCAATGTGACGTAAATGTTGACCTTATTTAAATTATAAAAGAATACGATACATTGCAATACGATCTGTAGCAGTATTAAAAACCACCGAGCCATTAATAGTTGTAGCTGCTAGTGTGTGGACGATTAATCGCAATCGTATTCGGGAATCGGAATTATCGAAACTATTTGGAGTATCGAAATCAGTATCGGAAAAATGTTGTACCTAATTTCCGATACTAAAAATTAATTATTTAATAATCTGTTTTATTTGATTTTGTTTAAAATAAAATCTTCCACTAATAATAATAGAATAATAAGTATTTATTCATTTGAAACTACCAATAAAACTAAAAACTGTAGACCACCTTTCGCAAATGTGTTTTTACGTTTGAAAAAAACATCTGCACATTAAACATGCGTTTTTACGGTAATCGGGAAAAAATAACTACTTTATAGTTAAATATTTAGAGATTTATAAAGAACCGGTATCGGAACAAGTAATGTATCGGCAATGTGTTGTTTTTAAAGCCAACCCTCTGTGGAACACAATACTTCAGGCTGCTTCCCAGCTAACTTTAACATGGTTTTCCTCAAATCTAACATCAAAAAATCCTTGTTAAGCCATCGTCTTAAATAATTAAACCCTACTAAGTTCCACAATTACCAATCAGCACGGCGTTGTGTCACCGGACACCTGACGCTCATTAACCCATATCCTCGAGTGATATTTCTGTCTTGATAAGCGATGACACTTCCTAATAAAGAATGTGCTTCGAAGACATGAAAAGAAGATATTGCAGTTTTACATTGCTAAACGCTCATATTGAATGGACGTTTCTGTTAGTGTTAGGGAATGGGCGTATCTGTAAAATACCGATTCTAACTTTTTGTTCGCTTTTCTGTCAGAATCCGTTTATTTCTTTGTGCTGTATGTTCGTTCCGTGGCGACTCGACTGGAAACGATTCCGACTGTGTCGCTGTCCAGACAGGATGGAAAGCCGAAAGGAAAATCCGAGACGATTCTGGTCCGTGTTCAAGAGATTTCAATTTTATATTATAAGGCAGTTTCTTTCAGTTTTTTTCAAGATGGCGGATTCTGCGGTTGGAGATTACGAATGAAATATTCGTACCAAACCATTAACTTACATAGGAATTTTAACCGACCAAAGAAATACACGTGACAAATCATTTCTAAATTTGCCGAGACAGCAAATAATATCAATTCTTGACCCACAAAGCTTGTAATTGGCGAAACTCTTGTAACGCATAACTAAAACACACAAGTTGATGGTTCTATACCAACACGATAGATACTATATTAATTCACCCCAAAGGTAGAGGAAATCATTCAGAGGATAATATCATAACAACAAAACAAATACTACTGCAACCCTCCCCACTCAAAAAAAAAAGAAACAAAGGAGGAAATGCCTGGCAAGATGGTTTCATTACAACAAAACAGACACTACGGTTATTTAAAAATTCTAAAGTTATCGGTTAAGTTCAAATATTCCGTTCATAATCAACAACGGTCATATGAAAAAGGGATACGCTACACGGTTCATGTAGTATTTTTATCTGTTGTCATGATTGCCTCCTTTTTGGTGTACTATCTTTGTTAGAATTATTTGTACTCAAACTTTGTAAGGTAATTTGCATAAAGCCACTTATGCAAATTACCCACTATTACTTGGAGTTGTTTGCAACAATAAAAAAGAAAAAAAAAGGATTAACAGCGAGCACTTCTCAGAAATTACTCTCTTTTTATGCAACAAACAAAAACTCCTCCAGGAGAACTGTTTTGGAAACTTTAACCTTTGCTTGTAAATATACGTTATTTTAAATACAAGAATTTTATTGTGTTATTCTTTCTCAAAATTAACCAAGTTGTTCGGATAACAAGGAACCAAGAAAAGAGAGGCGCGTTAGAAATAAAAAAAATTTCTAACACCTTTTAGTGTAGTTGCTGTTATGTTGGAACGAGTCTGTTTCCTTTTACAGCATAGTATAGTATATGTTCCGTTGCCTTAAAAAATCTCCCAGGCATTACCTCCTCTATTTTCGCGCCAATATATATATATATATATATATATATATATATATATATATATATATAACCTAAAATTAATAAATAGTAATCAACTTTTTGTCCCTGTTTAAGTAGACATCATCAGGATTTGGTTAAAAAAAATGCTGAGGAAACAGGCTACAGACCACATGCAAGTAAAGAAGGAAAGAAATTTAGGTGCCTCCCTACTTTGGAAAAGAATTTATAAATGTTCGTGTAGAAAGGTTGGATTACTCTCTCTCTCTCTCTCTCTCTCTCTCTATATATATATATATATATATATATATATATATATATATATATATATATATATATACAGTGATGATCATATTTATTGGCACGGTAAAATAAAAGTTAAATTTTGTCTAATAAATTCTAAAAAAGGGATTAAATTAAAGAAAATAACAAAGTATATTATGTATTTTTAACTTGCCTTTCCGATGCAGCAATCGGATTTTAGAAAAAATAAATAACAAAGGAACAACAAACATAATTGCAAAAAACCCTTGTTCAAAATTATTGGCACGATTTATTTAATAATCAATTGTATAGCCTTTGGCCTTGATTACCTTCCTCAGTCGCTTTTCATAGTTTACAACCAAGTTGTTGCACTCTTCAGTAGTAATTTTAGCCCACTCTTCCTGACAATAATCCTCCAATTGAATAAGATTCTTAGGCTTCCTTTGCATTACCCTCAATTTTAATGTTCTCCATAAATTTTCAATTGGATTAAGGTCTGGGCTTTGTGATGGCCACTCCAAAACATTAATATGATTGTCCTGAAGCCATTTCTTAGTCAGTTTAGCCGAATGCTTTAGGTCATTATCTTGCATGAACCACCAACGACGACCAAGTGAGAGCTCTTTAGCAGAGTCTTTCAGGTGTTCATCCAATATTTTAACATAATCTTCCTTTTTTATGCTACCTGTGACCTTAACAAGTCGCCCTGGTCCAGAGGCAGCAAAGGATCCCCAAAACATCAAACTGCCTCCACCGTGCTTCACTGTGGGTATGGTGTTCTTAGGCAGGAAAGCTTCGCCAGATTTTCTGTAAATATAAGACACTTTATTATGGCCAAATAACTCTATTTTTGTTTCGTCAGTCCATAGAACACGTTTCCAGAATGCAACATCTTTATCAATATGACGTTTTGCAAAGGCTAGCCTTGCTTTCAGGTGCATAGGCTTCAATAAGGGAGTCTTTCTCGGACGACATGCTTTTAAACCAGCTCTCTTCAAAACTCTACCAACTGTATGTCGAGATACATTCACTCCAGAGGTGCTCTGTTCATCAACAATCTCCCCAACAGAGATCCTTGGGTTTTGTTTTACTTGTCGAACAATTTTCCGTTCATCTCTTGGGGAAAGAATCCTTTTTCTCCCTCTACCCTCTAAACTCATAACGTGGCCTTGCGATTTGAACTTGTTTATTATGGCTCTAACAGTGGATTTGGGAAGGTTTAGCTTCTTTGAAATCTTATCATAGCCCTCACCATTGGTATGGCATGCTACAACAAGCTTCCTGACGTCTTCGCTGTGTTCCTTAGTTTTAACCATGGCGATTGAAAATTATAATTTAGTCACTTATAATAGTTTAAATAAATCGCTATCTAAAAATTATCTGAAAAAAATTATTCACTGAATTAGCGTTAAACAAGCATAATATGGCTATAAAAAAGTTTAGAAAGCACGTAAACCGGAAATTGATTGATATTATACTGATACTAAAAGAAAAACAAAGCCGTGCCAATAATTTTGAACAAGGGTTTTTTGCAATTATGTTTGTTGTTCCTTTGTTATTTATTTTTTCTAAAATCCGATTGCTGCATCGGAAAGGCCAGTTAAAAATACATAATATACTTTGTTATTTTCTTTAATTTAATCCCTTTTTTAGAATTTATTAGACAAAATTTAACTTTTATTTTACCGTGCCAATAAATATGATCATCACTGTATATATATATATATATATATATATATATATATATATATATATATATATATATATATATATATATTTATATATATACACACATTCAAACGTCACTTATATACATGCATATTTACTGAACAGTCAATTTTCTTTGTTTGTTTAATGCATTTTTATTTATATTTATTTGTTAGTTGGTTAATACCTTATTAATTTTGTTGAAATCATATAAGGAGAAACGGTTAAGGATATATATATATATATATATATATATATATATATATAGAGAGAGAGAGAGAGAGAGATCTACTTTTATATTTTGCTGTTTGATTTCCTGTAATAGGGGCTAAATTGTAGAATCTTTTTCTCTGCTTGATGGTACTAGTATTTAAAATAGGTACTGATTCTAGAAGTCTTCGTTTAGCTCTATTAATTTTCGGTTTTCCTTCTTATTTGCGTAACGTCAACCATCGTTTGTATTTTATTTTACTCATTCATATATATATATATATATATATATATATATATATATATATGCATGTACTTGTGTACCTTATTTCAGTTCATCGACGAAATCTACACTCTAATATATACTTTTTTACATCGGAATACAAGACGTAGCATGACTAACTGATAAAAAGCTTGAATTTTATATTGATTGAATTAGCTTGGACCCTAACGTGCCAGGTAGAGTTCATAATCGTGCCAGTTTCGGCACACGTGCCAGAGGTTGCCTAACTCTTGTTTTAGTTTAGCGTTTGACTCATAGATAGATTTTAGCATCTAGTAGATTAAGAATTTTTGATAGTAGAAAATTATTGTTCTGCGGAGATAGGTTCCTGAGTTATGTAGGTAGTATAAATGGAATTCGTATATATATATATATATATATATATATATATATATATATATATATATATATATATATATATATATAGTAACAATTACGTATTGAGCACTTTTGAAGTAAATACTTAAAGTTTAAGCATAAATCTATACTTTCGTATATTAATTTTATGTGAGTAAATTAAGTAGTTATATATATATATGTATATATATATAACTGTATAATATATATATGCGTGTGTGTGTGTGTGCGTATATTTAAAGTAGATTATTCCAACGCTATTATATTACAGTACTCATCAGCAATAATCTTCAATATTTTCCACGTAAACAGAACGACAATAGAAATCGAAACAGCTTTATTTTCTTCCTGCCTAGTTACCCTCTCTCTCTCTCTTTCTCTCTCTCTCTCTCTCTATCTCTCTCTCTCTCTCTCGCTCGCTTTATCTCTCCTTCTCTCGTTCTTTTTATGCCTGTTTGTAGATCACCTATTTATGATAAAAACTTGATTTCCTGTAAAATATTGGCGGCATTGTGCCAGACTGCTTGTTCGAATATGAAACAATTTCGAGAAAGTCGAGTGCATCAAGAAATACACAACAGATTCTAATTATAAATGATATACCAGTTAATATACAAGCTGCCTTCAATAAGTGTCCAGACGTTTTTAGTATGGACACTTTTATTAATAGTACACACATGAAACTCTAGTTCCCTTAGAAGTAATCTATTTCGGATGCAATGCACATGTTGTACCCTTCTAACAACTTCGGGAAGGAGCCATGAAAGTCCTCTTGCATGAGCATGTCAATGACCCATGTCACAGCCTCTTTCATTTTCTCAATTGTCTCATAACGACAGCCTCTAAGGTTTTCCTTTAGCTTATGAAAGCTCTGGACTATAGGAAGAATGAGAGACTGTCTTGAAGCTCGTGACAACGTCTGTCTTTCTGATCTTCTGTTCTTGGGACAAACTTCGCGCAAATCTTCTGCATCTTTAATTTCTTTTGAATAATTGTGTACAGTTCCCACATTGACATTAAACTTATTGTCTCTATAGATACACAACGGTCCTCATCCATGAAATTCTTTATTTGGCTAATAAACTCTGGTGTTCTGACGCTCGTACTCTCCCCACATCTCTTATCATTATTTACAGACTCCCTGCTTTCCCTGAATATTTTATGCGACCCAAAAACTTATGCTCGATTTATGCAAGATTATCCAACAGCAGTTTGAAGCATTTCATAGGTTTCTGTGGAATTTTTCAAAGTTTAAACCAGAATTTCATTGCCTATCGTTCTTCTAAAATGTCCTCACGTCGCGATTGCATTTTTGAAATTCACCAGCTGTGACAGCCAAGCATTAGTAGGGTGTATTTCAATTCCTGCTGTAGCTGTTCATTTGAACCTGAAATCATAAAAAATTGATCGGTAATCTCATAAGATGTATAGTAATAACATACTAAATTTTCAAGTGCCATGACAATTTTAAATGTTTTTACAAAACAGTCAGGAAACTTATTTAAGGCACCATGTATATTTACAAAAAAAACTCTGTTCTATTCACCATTCTGATACTTTAAACTCGACCTACCACATAACGAGGATTGAATGTGATACAAAATGAAATTTAAATGCAAGAAAGCACACATGGTTTTGTGGCGTTCGTTGATGGCAACTCAAAGTCGAAGGGTTTTGATACAGATTTTCTTGGCCAACAACTGGTTGCAAAAAATTATGAATTCATTAAATATAATAAGAAAAGAAGTTTACGTCATAAACATGCAAAAAATAGGAAATAAAGAAATAGTTTTAGTTTTTACAAAACTCATTTATGTTAGTTTCTTTGTTGTATACAACCTAAATACGTAATATGACTTTTCAATAATGGCATCACTTCGTACATCGGTCGACTGTTAATTTTTTTCCTCTTTTATGTATTCTATACCAGTGTACACGCTGCGTTAAAAATAACGGGAAAATTGCTTTTCTAATTTTCACGCTATTATCTATCTATGTATCTATCTACGTACTATTATATAAAAGTCACTTTGTGTGCGTTTATGTGTGTAGGTTTTTTTCCCATATGGACTTCGAAACACCTGAACCGATATTTTTGGAAATTTTACACAAATGTACGTGGTGTATCTGGGAGTGTCCTTACGCAGGTTTAGTATTGGAACTCCTCCGATAAGTATTGAAAATCGATAATCGAAAAAATCCGATTAAAGAAGGAAGTCCGACTTTGACCCAAGTAAACACTTTCAAACAGCCTTACATTATAAGTGCATTTTAGAAATGTTATCACGGGACAAGCAGAAGGCCCAGCAATTAAAATCAACAGTAGGTTCTTTGATAAGATGAACGCGTTCAAAATGAATGCTTCTGTTTAGAGCATTATTAGATCATGATACTTATATTTGTATTTTAAACTTTAATTTAAGCCATTATTTAAAATAGTTTTATAAAATCAAGAGTTGGTTCTTTGATAAAACAGATGAGCGTTCGAAATGAATGATTCTTTTTAGAGTACAACTGAAACATGATATTTGAGTTTTGCATTTTTAATTTTAATTCAATCCATCATATAAAATAGCTTTATAAAGTCAACACTAGGATCGCTACGGTGCAATGTAGAGTAAAATGTATTGTGGACTGAGTCATGTTAAGCTTCCTGCCGTTAACCTGCGGTTGGTTCTTACACCAGGGGCAGACAATCAATTTGATTAAAAGATGGACGATGTCACCGATTTCGATGACAATAAAAATATTGTATTATGGAGCTTATGTTGAACCTCATTCAACCCCGGGAAACGTCGGGTCTCCCTGCTAGTATAATTATAAAATAACGTCACCGTCTGTCGAGATAAGAATCATAGAAACCAGAGAGAAAGAAAACGTATCAAAGTCACAAAAAATTATAATAAAGAAAAGAAAAAATGAAAAAAAAATGTATCAGTCGTTTTATAAAACAAATGAAAAGAAAAGAAAGCAAATGTCTCATTATGGAATACACTGTTGGCCTTACTAGATTCCGAAACACGGCAGCTGTGATATCATAGGGTGGGCTTTATCGTGGATTTTATTACGCTCCTATATCGAGAGAGAGAGAGAGACAGACAGACAGACAGACAGACAGACAGACCGACCGACCACAGACACATGTTTTGAGCTAGTCTTTCGTGTAGAGTTGTAAATTTTTTGAACCAGTATGCATACATCCCGTCGTGTCCTGGTGCTCTCCAGTTTGCCATTTTTCCTATGGTTTTCTTTATGGTTTCTTTGCTGATTTCATTCACTGTTCTTTATTCTATTTGTTGTAACTCTTCTTTCATGTCTTTCGGCCATTCGGCATTTCTGTTGTAGTCTTATCATTCTTCCCATATCTTACTCCAATAGAATTCTGTTTCTATTGGGTTTGGTCGTTTCGTTTTTGTTTTTCCTCCGTTCACGTTTTGGTAGAATTGGCTTTCATTGTTTTCAAATGTCCTGTTTTGCTTGTATTGTTCAGATTTATATGTATATCGTCTTAATCTTCCTTTTTTTTTTTGCTGCTATTTTTTGGTTCAGATCTTCATGTTTCTTGTTTAGCTTCTCCCTGCTGGTCACATTTCCAATTTTCAATTTTCTCCACGTCGCTTTCTTCCTAGTTATCGTTTTAGCTTCTTTTTATGTTTGTATATTTGGGGTTCTAACCTTATTTCCCATCCAGGTTTTATCGATAAATTTTTCCCCGGCTGTTTTCCTGATTTGGACTTCATACTTATCATCTTGGCTCCTGCATAAATTAAATTGTTTAGGTCTGTGGTTATTATTATTATTATTATTATTATTATTATTATTATTATTATTATTATTATTATTATTATTATCATCATCATTATTATTTACATCAAACAGGGCACTCTCCATTGAGACGTAACGGATTACTATGAACTAGAGTTCGATTTATAAGTTGATGATGTTGAGCAACGAGATGTTCGTTCACATTACATTTATATTTCTGCATGTTGGTATGGTCGGTGAAACAGAAAGCGGGGAGAAAATTTTAAGGGCAAGCAGTTCAGTGAAAGAAGCTATTGGAGTAGAAGGCTTTCAGACATCTGAAGACCTTATACTGAAAGAATGCATTTGCTACTTATTGGGTTAGTTGGAGGAATTTACGTTGAATGGCACAAGTGTAGCAAGTTTGTTCGAGCACATGCCGTTGAAGCACTTGTAAAACTATTTATTCACCAAACATTCTTTGACGTTCATTTTCTATTTTCTAGCTATTCAATTGTTACAAGAAACCTTCTCAATAACTGATTATCATTGCTACACTGCCTGAAAGTGTTTTCCTCAAGCCCCTAGGCTTAACATTCACTAACAACATTGGAACAAATACATTGAAGTAATTGTCAAGGCTACTGTGAAGAAAGTGGGCTCTCTCTATCCTGCTGAGTATCCCGTATTTCTACAAAGCAACTATTCGCCTATGCATGGAATATTGTTGTCACATCAAGGCTAGTGCATCGGTCACTTGTGTCTCACTCCTAAATAGGGTTCAAAAAAATCCCCCAAACTTATAGGCCCCGCACTGTCGATCAAACTCTAACCTCTGTCCCATCGCCGAAATGTCCCTGTGTCTGTTTTACAAGTAGTTTAATGGCAAGTGCATTAGTAACCTCTCGACGAAAATACCCCCGACCAACGAAACAAGCAACAAAATCCCACCCCTACACTGTAGAGATCCCTAGATGCCATAAAGCTTTCTACTCAAATAGCTTCTCTTGAACTGCTAGACTTTGGAATCCCCTCCCAGGGCCCTGTTTCCCTGACTGTACTTAAATGCAGAAAGTCCAGGTGTAATGTTAACCGACATCTCGCTGTCCAACTCCCTCCATCTGGTTCCAAATAGTAGCCCTTTATGACTCAGTGGCACTGTGCCTTGTTTGGAGTGAATAAACAGTCAAAAATAAATATGTCTTTATATCCATTCACTTCTTTATCAGCATACTTAGCTTAGAAATCATTGTTTTATTCGTCAATGCATTCTTCTCCAAATTCCAAAACGTAACATTGATAATCTTGTTTCTGAATTTTTGAGATGAGGATTGATAAGTTGTATTATTTGGATTCTTCGGTCTACTGTTCTCGTCTTGCGTGTTATTCTCACTACTTCCCGACCGATGTAACGTCCGACCTTCTTCAGATATATCTTGTTAAACTATGGAATCTTTCTGTCGAACTGGGGAATCTGAAAGGAATTTCGGACGGAACTTTTTATGTAATTAATGGAAGTGGCATACATTCGTTCCTTTGCATAATTCTCACTACTTTCCAACCGATGTAACTTCCGACCTTCTTCAGATATATCTTGTTGAATTAGGAATCTTTCTGCGAACTGGGGAATCTTCGAAATGTCAAACGGGGATAGCATGCTCTCGTTCCGTTGCATAATTTTCATTACACTCAGTGTTACCCCTGCCTACACCCCCCATGGATGGGGATAATCTTGTCAGCCTAAATCGGGTTAGTAGCGATTGTATTTTGGACAAAAATCGTAAATAACTGGGGAAAGTTTCGAATGATTTATAAATAACCATGAAATGTTTTATTGTTTCATTTGCTACGGTATCTATCATTTTCTTTTGTTTAAAAGGCAACATAATATATAATGAAATCGAAAGAAATGTATCCGAGAAACGTGATCGAAATCTTAGATTCTTAAAGACTTCAAAAGTAAATTCAGTGGTTTGATTTATGTCCATACAAAAAAAATGTCGTGCTATGTTACTTGTTTTTTTTTTGTTTTGTTTTGTTTTTTGTTGTTGTTGTTGTTTTTTTTCATTTTGTTTTTATTCGTTAGGATATACATTTCAGTCAAAAGACATTTTTGGCGATGCCAGTTGTCAACCGAAATGTTTATTATCAAACTATATCATTCACCACACTACACATACATACATACACACAACATATACATACACACAACATATACATACATACACACAACACATACATACATACACGCGCACATCAGCTTGCACACACTCTTATACACACTCATACACACATTTATATTAATGTCTCCATATATGTATTGAATGGACTCTCCCGTCGATTCCGACGTATGAGGTTCCGCTCCAATAACTAAGTTGTTCCGAAATCCACACAGATGATTTGTTTATAGTGGTGAAAGTTTTGTGTAGAACCAACCACACTTATTGAAATTACTGCCCATCATTGTCGGTGCAAATGCTTGCCACAAGACAGAGCAAACAATATATATATATATATATATATATATATATATATATATATATATATATTGTGTACAGAAAGTTGTTAGTTGAGACAGATCATTGGTACCGTCGGTTTCAAGCCCGATAATAAGGCCCGTTTAAGGTATCCTTATCAAGCTCTCTTCAGCCAATATTAACGAATATAGACGAAAGATGGCTAAAGAGAGCTTGATAGGATACCTTAAACGGGCCTTATTATCGGGCTTGAAACCGACGGTACCAATGATCTGTCTCAACTAACAACTTTCTGTACACAAAATATAAATACGCTCTTACATTTTGGATTTTCCTTTTAATTGAGCACTCTGCTGGAATTCTTTTTCCAAATAAAACTAATCATATATATATATATATATATATATATATATATATATATATATATATATATATATATATATATATAAATTCACCTCTCATCCTTTTTTAAAAGATGGAATCGCCCGATCGTCGAAGACAAGATGCAAGCAACCAAAGTCCACAGAGTTTTATAATTATATCTATATAATAAAGCTAAACATGTCTGTGTGTGTCTGTGTCTGTATACGAATAGGCTTCTTTATGGTTGAGTATTATATACAACACCACATAAAACAATAAAAGAGCCATAGAGGATAACAAATGGGTATGTTATATTTTAAACAGTGATGGTTTATACAACATTGTGGGGTCTACGTACGAGCCTGAACCCCGAAGTATAGAAATAAAGAATTATTTTAAAACTTTCACTTTTAATAATAATGTGCATAAGAATACTTTGATAAGTATGTTTCATTTTTCAACAGGGATGCTATAATAATATTGTTGGGTCTGCGTTCGAGCCTGGTCTTCATAGAATGGAAATATGCCACAAACTTTAGCAAAGATTTTTTTATATCTATCCGCGTAAGTATACTTTGATAGTTATGTTTCAGTTTGAAGAAATATGGTATAATAAAATTATGGGGTCTGCGTTCGCACCTGATTTCCATAGAATGTAAATATGACACATAGTTAAACAAGGGTTTTTTATATAGATCCACAGAAAAATATTGTGATGAGCGTGTTTTAGATTGAACAGGTGTGGTATAATAAAATTATAGGGTCTATCTGGCTTTCATAAAATGGTTTAAAAATAAGTTCTGTGCGAGTAATGTCGAAACCAATTTAGGTGACCGAAATAGGATTTGACCAATATTTAAATAATTTATGATAACAATAGAAGGATAAAACTATTTGATATTATTTTTATCTGCGTGTTCTAGTCCCTTTTAAGTAACTGATTTTTTTTAAGAAATTATTTTACTTAAACTATATTTTAGGTAAAAAATAAAAACAAATAATAATAATTAATATGTGCATGTGTGTGTGTACACATAGGTATATTTATATATATATATATATATATATATAAAAAGGAAGGAAAACGTTTACCTTAAACCACTAACCTAGTTCTAAAACAGATCCTTTGTTCGATAAAATGCATGCCCATTGGCTGATAGGAAGGGCGCGGTGGATACTAGAAAGCTGATTGGCTAACTAGAAATCTTCAACATATATAAAAACAAGAAGCAACCACAGAATTCGCGCATAAGCCTGACGAATCCTATAGTGGATGAAACGCAGAATATTCAGTGTAGCTTAATCGCCATATATATTTTATAAATTACTATATATATATATATATATATATATATATATATATATATATATATATATATACGATGTGTTGATGAACCAGTACGTTACATTCAAAATCCTGCATCCTAATTTTGTGTCGATATAGAACTCTGCTATTGGCCAGGATTTGGCTGGAAATCCTTGTTAAATTTATTTCAGTCGTTTATAATTAGTTTACGGTGAATTTTTGCGCTCTTTCTTTTCGTCGCTATATTTTTATTCTTTCAATACTAACGGATTTCCTCTTAATGAAATGTTAGTTGAAAGAACCTTAAGGAGTATTTCATCAACCATACTATTCAAATGTATTTACAAATAATGAAACTCATCACGCATACATATATATGTGTGTGTTGCTATTTTATAGTAAAGCATGCTTAAAATTGATAATACAACTTACTCTAAGTTTGAAAGTATGTATTCCACAGCTTTTTTGACTGGGAATTTGCCGCCTAGTGTTCTATAATTTTCACTTGTTACATTTTTATTCAGTCAAAATTAATCAAAATCAAGGGCCCATTCCTAGGACTAACACTTGATCTCATATGTATTGGAATATTCCATTACAGTTGTCTTTTAATGTTGCGTCAGTAAATAGGCTTGTTAAATTAATTAATAGTTGGGTTAGTAAATAGATTAATTAATAGTTGCGTCAGTAAATAGGTTAGTTAAATTAATAGTTGGGTTAGTAAATAGGCTAGTATCATGCCTTGACAGAGTACAAAGAAGACTTTGTAGCCTAGTGGGGGATGCCCTTTTCTCTTCCCTGCAACCTCTCTCCCACAGATGGGACATTGCAAGTACTCGTCTGAGCTTCACTCTCTGGTTCTCCTTCGCCAATCTTTCATGAAAAACACCCGTCTAGCTGAAACCACTGTCAGCAATTTTCCCCACACCTTATCTGTGCCTAAATCAAAACGTAGATTCCATTAACAAAGTTTCTTTCTTAGAAGTGCACGCCTGTGGAACTCTATAGCCCTTATCCCCGAGTGGCATCCGGGCCTTGATAAGTGGTGACTTCCTTGTAAAAAAAGTGAGATTAATTAATAGTTGGGTTAATAAATAGGTAAGTAAAATTAACTAATAGTTGGATTATTAAATAAGTAATTAAAAACAATTAATAATTGAGTTAGTAAATAGGTTAATAATGTTAAATTATAGTTGGGTTAATAAATAGATTAGTAAAATTAATTAATAACCGGGCGAGTAAATAGGTTAGTAAAATTAATTAATAATTTGGTTAGTAAATTAATTAACAGTTTGGTTAATATGTAGGTTAGTAAAATTAATTAATAGTTGGGTGTGTAAGTAAGTTTGTAATATTAATTTTCCTATTGACCTATTGACCAGTTAACTATGTTATAGTATATCTTTCCTTCAATCTCTTCAAAAACAAGAATTCACCCAGTTTAGAAAAGCTGTTTATATACGTACTAGCAGAGTGATCTGATGTTGCCCGGGATTGAATGATCAGTGAATATTTTACAGCCTATTTTTTATTGTCATCGAAATCAATGAAATCGTCCATTTTCGATTAAATGTATCTGTGTTTAGTAAACCAATTTAATAGGATGTCTGATATATTCATGTATGATATAGTTATGACAACAATGGTTAATGAAAGCCCGTTTAATATCCATGCGTTCTTGGTGAAGAATAGTTTTGGAGAAGATTATTTTAGTGCTCCATATGAAGGTTTTAATAATGATGATTTTATATCGGAAGTAACATTCTCTTTTGCACTTAGGTGTACAAGCGTTATTGTTATTTTTATACGCGGACGTATAGGCTCTCTTAGTGTTAGTGTTTAAAAGTATATTTTTAAAGAGGAGTTAATTGAATCGCGACTCTAAAACTTCTTGGTCTTTCTTTCTCGTTAAATCTACAGGGTGTCCCCAAAAAAGCTGACGGATTTAAAATTTGATTAACTTCCTCAATATTTAAGTTAGGCTTACCAATTTTCATGTGTTGGTAGATGAGCTGCTCCGTGATTATTTTAGATACAGTAAGATATCATAGTCTACTTATTCTAATTTTATTTACACAACTTAATCTACGGTATGTTTTTCACAATGTCTCATTTTAGTTATGAAAAATCTTACTCAAATGTCCACCAGTTCCGATTACTTCATCCGCCGTTACTCCACACCATGCTGTACATTTTTAGGGTGTAATGGCCGTTATGCTGTTGTGTGGGGATTTTCTGATCTCAAAATCCTGCAATTTTGCTTATTTATGAACCCATTTAGCTTCACAGGTAATTCACAATATATGCATGAGAGGACCCAAGAAATTAAGAAAAAAGACCTGTTCACTTCAAATCAAAAATGGAAAAAAATTCAATATATACCTATTTAATATTAATATATATATATATATATATATATATATATATATATATATATATATATATATATATATATATATATATATATAATGAGGTGTTTGAGAAAGTTTGGATCCCCATTGGCCAAATCTTGAAATTGCAGTTCATCCGATATATTCTCCAGGTAGTTTTGTAAATTCTTTTCCATGACTACAGCGTCACTCCTATAATCATTGGATTGATGAAAATCGTCCTAAAATTCATTTTCTTCTTTTGTCCTGACTTGAATTAGAGTGTCTACTTTCTCTCTTTTACCATATAACTATGTCATGTTTATCAGCTCCTTTTTTAGATATGAATAGATAGGGGTTACATGGTGCATGATTTATTTCCAACTGTTCTTTCTGGTATATGTTTGCAGAACTTGCTGCTGCTGTGGATAATTCAGATATGTACACGCGTCATGATATCGCATTGCATAGTAAACTTCCCATGCAATAGAACCTTACAATTGGATCTCAAGTGGCTCACAATCTATTACTCTGTGGCAGAACCCGCACTTGTTTTCGTTCCTAACACGACGACCCATCTTCTTAAAAGCATCATTATCAAGTCTGGATTTTAAGCAGCCATTATCATCTCCTGAAACGATCCTCTTTTCAACCACTCTACAGAGAATTTCTAATCTCTACACGTGTTAGGAGAAATGTAGTATATAAGGATGTCTTAGTCTTGAAACGTAATTTCATCGAGTTACTTTATGGAAACGAGAGATAGAGAAAAAGGGATGAAGAGAAAAAGGAAAATGACGGGTTAATGGGAGCGGACACTAACGAGATAGACCCTGAGTACGTGAGTACGAGAGTGTTAAATTTTGTAATAACTAGAGATCGAGCAAAATAGTATATATAAATATATATATACATATATATACTAGCAGAAGTACCCGTCGTTGACTGGGTTCAAAAACAGCCAACAGAAAATGGACTGTGATTGATGAAAGTATAATAGGTTATGAAAAGGAGGATGTTGTAAAAAGATAAGTTTTGATACTCAAAAATGTTGCCCTAAGCAAAATATGATGAAAGTAAAGATAATTTTCGCGAAATTATTTTTTAATGTCAACTTTGTTTCCATTCATAGCCAAGAGTGACCAACAAAATGATGTTTCTTTACAAAGAGAAAATGTTATGTATATATATATATATATATATATATATATATATATATATATTACTATAAATATACAACAAATAAATGTTATCATAGTCAATAAAAGTTACTTTTATGATAGAAAAGTTCATTGGTTTGTAAAAAAAAAAAATATCAAAATGGCGGCGACTTTGAAATGGAGAGCCTCGTTTTCAATTTGAAGGAGGGGCACCTGAGCATTCTCTGTTAACAATTTAAGCGAGTTCTGTCAACGTAAGGAATATTTATAAACATATTTTAATGTTTTCCGTCATTTTCTGCTTGAGGAATATTCGATTATGGCATGTGTAGTTTATATAAAAATTCATTTAAGTAGTTATCGCCTCAAATTTCGTTTTAATTTCGGTTCGCTGAAATTATTTCAAGTAAAGAACATTAAAAACTATTTCAAAACAAAAAAAAAGCATGAACGGAACTTTTATTGACTATGGTAACATTTATTTCTTGTATATTTATTCTTTCGGGTAGTCGTTTGTTGGTTTTTTGTGCTAAACACTCTTACTAAATAATATCGACGAAA